>NC_088169.1:973543-1038543 GCF_028769735.1 Zonotrichia leucophrys gambelii
AACTCAGGATTCCCACACTGGCGCTAAACTCAGGATTCCTGTTCCTCCCTGGCCAGCAGGGAAGGCTGAATCCAGCTCTGGATCTCAGCCAGGGCTGAAAAATCCTCTGGTGTTGCCCATCCTGGGTTTGTTGCCCCAATCACAACCCAGGGATAACAGCAGCACCAGCAAGGAATGAGCTGACCTTAACCACAAGGTTTGTAAAAGAGTTGGGCTCCATTTCTGAGATGTTTGAATGAACCACTCTGGTTCCCTCCAGCTGAAAACTCCCAAAGCTCTGCTGCCTCCTGACTGAAAGGGAAACACCCTCAGAGAGCAGGGTGCAGGTGAAGGAGAGGCTGAGGGCGCACAAAGCTCCAGATGCACACAGAGACACTTTGGAAACCCCAAATTTCTTTCATGGAAACCCCAAACTGCCACAAAACCCATTGGATTCCACAGAATCCCCAAATCCCTGGGGCTGGCAAAGCCCTGCCAGCCCATAGAGTGCCCGCTGTGCCCACCTTGTGCCCAGCCCAGAGCACTCAGTGCCACCTTCAGGGGACACCTGCAGGGATGGGCACTGCAAAGCTCCCTGGGCAGCCCCTGCCAAGGCCTGAGCTCCCTTTCCATGGGCAAATTGCTGCTGCTGTCCCAGCTGAGAGTAGTTTTGGATCAGAAATTGGGAGGAATCTTGCCTGTGAGGGTGGGCAGGCCCTGGCCCAGAGCAGCTGGGGCTGCCCCTGGATCCCTGGAATGTTCAGTTCCAGGCTGGACACTGGGACAGCGGGGGTGTCCCTGCCATGGCTGGGGTGGCACTGGGTGATCATTAATGTCCCTTCCAGCTCAGCCATTCCATAACTCTGTGATTACCCCACCGTGCCATTCCTAATGCCATGACTAAGTGATTTACTAATTTTAAGCCTCCTTTGTTTGTTCCACACAAGGAAATGGAAAAAGTGAATTCCTGTTGATCAACCCCTCTGCCAGATATAGCACATCATTCCTTTTGTTTGGAAAGTTTTGTTTCCAAACACCATCCATTAATCAAGGCCCAGTAATGCAGCACTTTGTCCATCCAAATATTTTCCAGCAGATCTCACCAAGGGGATGTTTTTTATCCTGGTGGTGTGAGCAGCTCCACTCCCATCAAAAAGCTCAGCCTGGCATCACCTTTTAACCCAAACTGAAACAAATAAATGGGATTCTTGTCCATTTAGGAGCTTTTACCACCTGTGAGCATCACAGGAGTGCTCTGGGCAGTGGGGAGCACTGGGAATGACGAGGGCTGGGAGAACACTGGAATCCTTTGCCTCGATGCTGGTGTTTGATTGGAATTCTCCTCCACCCAAGCAAAGCTGAGCTTTAACATGCTCAGTGCTTCCCATCCTTCACTAAATGTAATAAAGCTTCTGATGGAAAATTAATTAAACACGTTGACAGCCGAGATTTAATTGTGGGGGATGAGGGAACCTCTTGGGAAGAGTCAAAGAGAGGTGTCCCTCAAAGTGGAGCTTTCCAGGGCAAAGCAGTGGCTGGAAAACAAAGCCTTTGTTTGCTCTGCTGCACTTGAAGTTCAAAATTCACCCCTTTTTTCCCACACAACAGAAAAACGTTCCATGGGATTTTTGAATCTCACCCAAAACTCCACGTTTGGTGTGAGAGGGACCTGGAATCCCATCCCATTGCAGCCCTTCCACTCTGCCAGGTTGTTCCAATCCCTGTCCAAGCCAGGCTTGCAGGGGTGCCCATCACACCAGCCAATGAACCAGGACACAGAACTGCCCAAAACACCAAAACCAAACCTGAAATAACCCAGGGATCAACACTTCAGTTTCATTAAAGCTGCAGCATCCAAGTTCTCCAGCGGGTTTGGATCACGGAATGGGCTGGGTTTGGGGTTGGTTTTTTTTAAGAACTGAGTTTAAGAACTTTTACAAACAAATTATCTGCAAATGTGGCTTTTACAGGGCCAAAGCATCATCAGGGCTGGAAGAGACCTTTGTCACAGACATCTTTTATGAAAAATCCTTTCCTTAGGATTTTTCCTTCTGAGAAGCTGAGAGGCCTCAGGGACAAAATGTGAACATTGGTTATCTGCTGCTGTGGAATGCAACAGGTGCATCTGGGATTGGTCTCATGTGGTTGTTTCTAATTAATGGCCAATCACAGTCAGCTGGCTTGGTCAGTCACAAGCCTTTGTTATTCATTATTTCTTTTTCTATTCTTAGCTGGCCTTCTGATGAAATCCTTTCTTCTATTCTTTTAGTATGGTTTTAATGTAATATACATCATAAAATAATAAATCAGCCTTCTGAAGCATGGAGTCAGATCCTCGTCTCTCCCCTCATCCTCAGACCCCTGTGAACACCAGCACAGACCTTCAAAATGCCCCAGCAGCACCAGCATCACCCCAGGGCCACATCCTGAACACTCCCAGAGACTCCAGCACCTCCCTGGGCAGCTCATCCCAAGGCCTGACCACCCTTCCAGGGACAAATATCCTGTAATTTCCAATCTGCACCTCTGTGGGCTCCCAGCTCCACCTGAGAGCACAGACCCAGCTGTGGTGCCCGGGCCAGGCCTCCAGCAGCCACCCCTGGCCAGGTGTGCCCAGCCAGGGCTGCTTTTCCTTTCAAGGTGTGCCAGCATTTCCCTCCATGCCCCAAACAGCCTCTGGCCAGCAAAGCAAATGCGCTCAGGGCAGAGTCAGTGCAAATAATTGGGGAGTTTTCTCCACTTCAAAAGGAGGAGGAGGAGGATTGCTTCCTCCCCAGCCCCACCCACAGCAAACCCAGCACAAAAGGCTTCTGTTCTGTCTCCCAGAGAAAAATCCCCTGGCATTTCACTTTGATTGATGATACACAATAAACTGAGGCAGGAACCCAGTGCATGTGTTGGGTTGGAACCCAGGGACTCCAAACACGGATCCTGCCCCATTCCTGGGGCTGCTCATGCCCAGGGACCCTGGAACCAGCGCAGGGAGGAGCTGGAGCTGCTGCAGAGCCCAGAGGAGGCTCCAGGATGGGCAGAGGATGGAGCAGCTCTGCTGGCAGGAAAGGCTGGCACAGCTGGCATTGCTCACCTGCACAGGAGAAGCTTTGGGCTGAGCTCAGGGCGGCCTTGCAGGGCCTGGAGGAGCCCCAGGAAAGCTGGAGAGAGACAATTGCCAGGGGATGCAGGGACAGCACACAGGGAATGGCTGCACACTGAAAAATTACAGGTTTGGATCAGATATTAGGGACAAGTTCCTCCCTGGCAGGGTGGGCAGGGGCTGGGATGGAATTCCATCCCTGCATCCCTGGCAGTGCCCAAGGCCAGGCTGGACACTGGGGACAGTGGGAGGTGTCCCTGCCATGGCAGGACTGGCACTGGGTGGGCTTTGAGGTCCTTCCCAACCCAAATAATTCCATGATTCCCTGCTTGTCCCTGGCCTGATGCTGAGATCCCCTGAGTGGGGCCTCTCCCCGTGGTTTCTGTCCCAGCCCCTCTGAGTGGAGCTGCTTTGCTGGTGCAGGATCTGAGGGATTTCTGGTGCAGAGTTTGAGGAATTGCTGGTACAGGGTTTGAGGGATTGCTGGTGCAGGATCTGAGGGATTTCTGGTGCAGGATTTCATTGCTGGTGCAGGGTTTGAGGGATTGCTGGTGCAGGGTTTGAGGGATTGCTGGTGCAGGATCTGAGGGATTGCTGGTGCAGGATTTCATTGCTGGTGCAGGATTGCTGGTGCAGGGTTTGAGGGATTTCTGGTGCAGGATTTCATTGCTGGTGCAGGATTTGAGGGATTGCTGGTGCAGGGTCTGAGGGATTGCTGGTGCAGGATTTCATTGCTGGTGCAGGATTGCTGGTGCAGGGTTTGAGGGATTTCTGGCACAGGATATGAGGGATTTCTGGTGCATGATCTGAGGGATTGCTGGTGCAGGGTCTGAGGGATTTCTGGTGCAGGATTTCATTGCTGGTACAGGGTTTGAGGGATTGGTGGTGCATGATCTGAGGGATTGCTGGTGCAGGATCTGAGGGATTTCTGGTGCATGATTTGAGGGATTGCTGGTGCAGGATCTGAGGGATTTCTGGTGCAGGATTTCATTGCTGGTACAGGGTTTGAAGGATTGGTGGTGCAGGGTTTGAGGGATTGCTGGTGCAGGGTTTGCTGCTCCCTCTGGCAGCCACTGATCCCATGGGAAATGGAGATGTTTGGAAGAAAAGGAAGCAGCACCTGCAGAGGGCAGAGCCCTGCTGGCAGCCAGGCTGGGCTCACTGGGAGCCTGGCATTCCCAGGGGCAGGATCCAGGGTTCTGCAGTGCCAGCACTGGGGTTTGGTGTGGCTGATGGCACCCAACCAGCACCAAATCCCCCTGGGCAGAGGGTGGCCTCTCCCTGGGGTGTGCTTGGGATGCAGGGCGCTGTTATCCCGTGGGCATGGAGCACACCCAGCCCCTGGGTGCCTGTGCTGGTGCCCGGCAGGCCGGCTGGGATCATCAGGAGCAGCCCTGGGGACCCAGCAGGACAAACGGAGGGTTCTGTGCCAAGGACACGCTGGCAGTGCTGCCCCCTCTGTCCCTGCTCCCCTTTATCCCCCTCAGCTCTGTCCCTGCTCCCACTGCAGCTCTCGGGACAGATTGCTGTTCTGGAGCCTGATGTTTGCCAAGGGAAAGCATCACTGTGAGCTTTGGTGGACAATTAATCAGTCAGTGTTCAATTAGCCCTTCCCTCCTGCTCCTCCAGCCCCCTCTGGAATCATCTCTCCCATTCCAGCATTTCCTCAGCTGCTATTCCTCACCTCAGGAGCTGCAGGAACAAGCAGGGAGCTCCAGAAGCTGCCAGGAAAGTTCTGTGCAGCCCAGCCATTTCTCAAATGTGAATTTGAGAGGCTGTGTGTGACCCCTGAGAGCAGGTGGAGGGTGAGGAGCACACACAGGGAACACAGAATTCCTGAGGGAGGGAATCGCAGGATCCTCCTGGTGTCACACTGAGGGTCACAGCTGCTGCCTGGCAGGACAGGGACTGTCCTGGAGGCAAATGGGGCATTTGTGGTGAAGGACACTGGGAAGGAGTTTTGCTTCTTGTTAGAGAGGAAAAACCTGCAGGGGAAAATCTGGGTTTTAATTGCATCTCCAGTCTGTGTAAGGCGGCTCTGGCTGAACAAGGCACTGCCCAAGGTGTCCCATCCTGTGTTTCTTGAATCCCCAAATCCCCAAATCCCCGGGGCTGGCACAGCCCTGCCAGCCCATGCAGTGCCAGCTGTGCCCAGCCCAGAGCACTCAGTGCCACCTCCAGGGCACACCTGCAGGGATGGGCACTGCAAAGCTCCCTGGGCAGCCCCTGCCAAGGCCTGGTGTGGCAGTGCCAGGTGTGGGTTTCTCTGGGTCTGGATTGAAGGCACTTGGGACAGTAATTCACGTTTGCACTCAGGTGTTTATTATTTGTTATCAGTCAAACAGTCTCACTGCTGTGAGTTCTGCAGCTTTTCATTAGAAGGCACAAAATGGCCAGCAATCTCTTGTTCCAAGGTCTTTTAAGACTGAACTATCCAATGAAGAACTGACACCTGGATTATTTTCCCTTTAAACCCAATAACTGATCCCAAAGAGCTGCAATGGGGACTTTTCTGCCCAGTTACAAAATGCCACCCAAACCCATGGAGAAGGAGGAAGAAGCAGCATGAAGAACAAACCCAGGACAGCACCCTGTGCCCTCCATCTTGCTGCCATCCACAACAGACTAAAAACCCCAAAACCTCAATTTCTCACCAAGTGATGCACCTGCACTGCTCTCTATAATCTATTTCACATTTTTGTGGATCCTAGGTTATGTTGAAGTCTGGGAAACTTTCTCCATGGATAAGGGTCAGAGTCAGTGCTGCCCTGGGGGTCAGGGCACCCCAGAGCAGACACAGAAATATTCCTGGTGCCCTGGGTTTGCACAGCCTGAGCTCCCTTTCCATGGGCAAATTGCTGCTGCTGTCCCAGCTGAGCCTGCCCTGGCCCAGCCTGAGGCCGCTCCCTCAGGGAATCTTCCAGAAGAACACGGGGCTGGAAAGGCTGGATGAGCCCCAGCTCTTCCCTCTGAAGTCTCAGACAACACTAAAAAGATCCACATGACATTAAAAGCCTGATGCAATGTGAGATCTCAGCACCTCAGGACTGAGGTGCCGAGCCACCGAGACCACCCTTGGGGGGCTCGGGAGTCCTGGAATGTTCCAGAAGTGTCTGGTAGCTGAACTTTGATCCTACACAAGAGACGACACCTGTATGAGGATAGGAGGACTTCACCAGAGTGAATAGTGAAGGGATCAGTTAATTAGAAGGTGAGACACAGAGTTTAAGATTTATGTACAGGGGGGTTTAGAAAAGTAAGATGGAGGAATTAGAGCGTGTCCTGTCCTTCTTCTTCTTCTTCTTCTTCTTCTCCTCCATCTTCTATAGTAATGGTAGCACTTTAAGATTGGTCATTACTAAAAGTGCACTAAAAGAGCAATAAGAATAAATGGTATTGAGGAAAAATGATAAATATTGTACACATAACCATGAGTATAAAGATAAATAACTGTCCAGAAGGCAGACACAGTGTGCTCATGGCTGACTGCTGAGCAGACCTCTGTCGAGCTAAAAGAAAATCTTTTAGATAAACAATTAATAAACATAAAAACCGAAAGAAGAACTGAAGCCTCTTCTCGTCCTTTGATACACGGCTGCCCCAAGGCCACCCCGGGCCTTTCCAGGCCCTTCAAACAGCTGAAAAACCGGACAATGCAAACCCAGCCAAGAGAAGCCCCAGGCAGTGTGCTGAGTAAGCGTCCCCTCTGCAGGAGCTCAGCTCTGGCAGCTCTGCTCTCTCAGGGCAGCCCAATGGAAACTGTGCCCCAGGTTAATGCCAGGGCAGTGGGGCTGGGCAGCTCCCAGCCCAGCATTCCTGCACGTCCCAGCAGCTCCTGCTGATCCAGGAGGCAGCCTGAGCAGCCAGAATCCATCCAGCAGATCCAAAAGCAGGTGCAGCCCATGGCAATCCCTCTGCCAAGCTGGGGCTGTGTGGGAGAGGGTTCAGCAGGAACTTTCCATGCCTTGGCAGCACGTGGAGCCTCCCAGGGAAGGCACTGGCACAGCTCTGGGGAGGGCTGTGCTGCTGAGAAGGAAAAGCTGCTTTTTATGGCAGGTCCTGCATTTTCCCACTTGAATCACATCAATAAATGCATCAATAAATCAATAAATGCATCGTTACTTTATTTACAAAGGCTCAACCCAGCACGGTTCAGCTCCTAGAAAAGGTCAAAACAACCCATGCTGGTGATGAAGGCACTTAAGGGAACCCCAGAATTGGGCTGGGAGGGATTTTCAGGATCATTTCCATGTTCCACAGGCAGGGACACCTCCCACTGTCCCCAGTGTCCAGCCTGGCCTTGGGCACTGCCAGGGATGCAGGGAGGGAATTCCCTGCCAGGGAACAATTCCCAATTCCCAAAATCCCACCCAGCCCTGCCCTCCTTCAATTTAAAGCCATTCCCGGAGTCCTGGCACTCTCTGCCCATGTACCAAACCCCTCTCCCTCCTTTCCAGAGCCCCCTTCAGGCTCTGAGCTCCCCCAGGAGCCTCCTCCAGGCTCTTCCCATCACCCTGACAGTGATTCCCGGCAGGGAATTATTTGGATGAGCTCTCTGTACATCCCACACACCCTGGGGATTGGGATCACTCCTGCAGAGCCACAAGCGGCACCCAAAATTTCCCTTTTCCATCTGGATGCAGCCACTTTTCTCTGTGGGTGCTCCTTGGAAGAGAAGAGATTTCCACAGGGAAATGCAGAGCAGCAGTTTGTGAAGGTGGGATCCTGGAATGCTGAGGGCTGGCAGGGATCTGTCAGAGATCTTTTCCAGCATCTGCTGAGGGGCTGGGAGCCAGAGCTGGTTTTATTCAGGATAATGAATGCCATCGCTGGATATTGAGCTCCACCTATGGGCACCTCCTCGTGCCTCTGGAAATCCTTCAGCTCCAGCCACTCAGCCCCACTTCAAGGCTCCAATCCCAGGTTTTTCAGGTGGGAAGAGCCTTCAGGAGCATCCAGGCCCACCCCAGCAGCACCAGCATCGCCCCAAGGCCACATCCAGAGCCCTCCTGGCACTCCCAGGGACAGAGACCCCAAACCTCCCTGGGCAGCTCCGACCCAAACACCCCACAGATTGCCAGAGGGGCACCAAGAAAGAAATTCCCTTCAGAAACTTTCACAAAGGAAAATGATTCACTTGATTTATCTTCAATGGAAGCTTTGGTCTCCAGCCCTGGGCATCCATCAGGGTGCCAATGGATGCTCCAGGCTCTTCCCAGTGGTGCCAAGGGACAGGACCCGAGGGATGGGCAGGGATGGATGCCCAGCAATTCCCCTCACAGGGGCACAGCTCCTGCCCTGGCAGTGCCCAGCCCTGAGCAGGGACCAGGGGGGCTCTGGGGGCTCCTGCTGGGACATTCCAGAGCCACCTGGGCCCACCCTGAGCCCATTCCAGTGAAGGGAAATTTTATTTTCCAATCTCCAACCGGAGCCATCTGCCCTGGTGCAATCCCAGCCCATGGAATTCCCTCTCCTCCTTTCCCTGCCCCTCCTGTCAGGGAGTTTTGGGGAGCACTGAGGTCCCCCCTGAGCCTCCTCTTGTCCAGCTGCTCCTCCCAGGATGAGTTTTCCAGCCATTTCCAAAGGAACTCCAAACAAAAGGAATTCCTGGCAGGAAAACACAAACACCACTCAGCATGACAAGGCCTGGAATGTGACAGTTCCCTGTTATCAATGGAAATGTTGTCAGGGAAGATAAATCCAGCCCTGCCAGCTCCATCCTGTCCCCTGTCACTGGAGTCACCTCTGTGCTCCTGCCTCACTGCCTGTAGCGCTGAAAATTTGGTATTGATTGAAAGTTTAGTGTCAAAATGTTCTTCACCAGTGTCTTGGGGAATGTCTTCATCGTTGTTTTGTCTTCCCAGCTCCATTATGAATTATTAAAAGCATTAGCAAGGAATAATTCTCTGGAAAATGTTTCTGAAGTGTGCTGGGCAAGGCAGGATAAAAGCAAAAAGGAAGAACTTGTGTTCCTTAAGCCAAGCCAAACTGGAGCAGGCAGGTGATGAGGCCATGGGCAAAATCCCTGCTGGAATTGCTCAAAAAGGGTTCAAAAATTGTTCAAATGGCTCCAGAGCTCTGCAGTTCATTCCTTCCCCACCCCTGCCAAGTGTGGACTGAACAAGAAGCTTCTGATGGACTCAAAGTTTCCACCCTTGGGGCTGCTCTGGAAAACAAAACTGATTAAAAACCAGCTTTGGTCCTTTTGAGGTCGCTGCCTTCACCTCTTTAATGAGGCAGGGCTTTAATTGGGCACCAGAAATTCCTTTCTGCCATCACAGGACTTCCATCCCTTCACACAGCAAAACCTTCACTGTTTCCCTAATTCCTTTTGCAGCAAAAGGATTTAAAGTTTTCAGGTGAAGCCATTAAATAGTGATGTATTTCTGTATTCCAGGAGCTTCAGGAATCATGGGATGGTTTGGGATCATCTCCCTGCACCTCCCACCATCCCAGGCTTCTCCAAGCCCCGTCCAACCTGACCCTGGACACTTCCAGGGGTGGGAATCCAGAACCTCTCTGCAAAAAAAAACCCCAAATTGTTCATTTTTAATAGAAATATTTCATGTATTCCCAATGCCCAGGGATTATTCTGGAGCAGGAAGATGCTGATACCTTTATCAGGAACTTGAATCAGGTTTGGAACATCCCCCCAGGGTTTTATTCATGAGCAGATTCTCCCATGTGGAGCTCATGCAATTCTCTGAAGGTTGGAAACCTTTCCAAGGCATCAATTTCTGAGGGCCTGGCACAACATTTGGAAGCTGAAAATTCCCATTTTGGTGCTGAACTTGGGAGTGGTTCTGTGCAGAAAACACCAGGACATTTACAAGAAGACAACAAAATATTTTAATTTCAATCTGCCCCGTGCTATACAAGTGTATAAAATACCAACTAAGCATCCATTGGAACATTACAAAAATAACCAGAAAAAGCAAGCAGCACACTGGAGTCATGGGGACAGGAGGTGGCAGATCCAAGCAGGAACACACTGAGAGCATTCCAAGATTTCCATGGTCCCCACCTCAGGCAGGGGTCAGGTATTAGGATGACAAAAATCAGATTTATTGATGGTTTGAACTGAAAAGCAGCTCTGCTTTTGGAGGGAACACAGCAGCAGCCACCTGGGTTTTGACTGCCAAAGTCATGCTTTGATTCCTCATGGAAGAAGGACAGGACAGGAATTATTCCCAATGCTTTGACCTGAATGTGGTGAGACACAGAGTCCAGCAGTCGTTTGAGAAACATGGAAAAGTCTTGGAAAGGCTTCAAGGCAGTTGTGGCAAACCTGCAAAGTTTTCCTCCATCAATTCCTTTCTTTTGGGTGTTGAATGCAGCACGTGGAGCCAGCTGAGGGCAACCCAGAATAATCTGATTTTCCTGTGTGTGCAGCTCCAGCAATCCATGGAATCAGCTCTTCTCAACCAGGGCCAGGCTTTGCTCCACCTCCCAGGGAATCACAATCCAAGCCAGAGCAGGAAATTCAGTGTATTCCTGGTCTCCAGGCCCTCCTTTGTGTTCCAGTCAGGAATTCCAGGCCTTCCAAACACCCTGTTTCCCTGCACCGTGGCCTGGAATGGCTCCACTCTTTTTAAAACAAATATTATTTAAAAAACCGAGGTGTCAAAGAGTCAACATTTGCTTCAATCTCTTCTCAGACCAGCTGTGGCAAGGGCAAACCAGGAGAGAGCCCCAGTTTGATTCCTAAAAACACAATGAGAGGCTCCAACATCCCTTTTCCAAGACCCCAAGTGGCATTTCCTAGGGATAGCAATTCCTGTCTCCAAAAAAAATCCTGACCCCTGTTTCAAGGTGAGGATCTCCAGTTTAAAAAACAGTATTAAAATATTTCTGCCATCTTTCTTCTTTAAAATTTGCATTTAGGAGCCTTTAAACACTGCCATAAAAAAGCTTCTCCCACATATTCCCATTGCTTAAATCAGCATTCCTTGGCATGAAGCATTTCATCCCAGCTGAGTTTGGAAGCAAAGCTCAGAAAGTTTGGATTTTTTGATATCCAAAACCAGTAGAAAAAGATCCAAGTGTGCAGCTTGGAGTAGGAATGGACAAGGAAAAGGCACTCCAGCTCTCCTCACTGCTTCCTGGGTGGAATTTTCCAATCCCAAGCAAATCTTTACTCACCAAAAATGCAGATTCAAGTTTCTCCATAGTTGTTTTTTCTCACTGGAAAAATCCCCCTGCTCTGAATATGCACCATCAGCATTATTTGAGTCCTTTTTTCACCCCTTGAGTCAAAGCTCCCAAACAAATCCTATTGGAGATATAAATTACCTGAACTTAAAATAATTTAAAATCCATGTATTCCAACAATTCTCCTATTGCACGTTTTTCCACTGCTTTGCCAGGTAAAACCCTCTGCAGGAATTCCAAAGGTTCAAATTTTAAAAGCACAACTTCCAGAGCACCAAAAGCAGGTGCTGGAGGAATTGGATCCTGCTGGAAAACGAGTGCCAATAAAACCAAATATAAATATATCATGTATGTACACATCCAGGAGGAATTCTGGGATGCTGAGATAATAAATACTTCGAAACAATTCCCAGATTTCCAGAAACTTGGGAGAAACTCTACAAAAGAAAGCAAATGACTTGAGAAGACCAAGAAGAAACATGCACAAAACCTAGTGTAAGAAAAAGGGTTAAATTCCCAAAATTCCCATCATCTCTCCAACCCTGTCATCCCAAGGTTTTCCAAACACCCATCAGGGGTGTCACAACAAGGAACTGTCCCGCAGAGTAAGCCCAGTTTGTCCCCAAAATGTCCCCTTCTCCCATCCTGCGCTCCCAGCACGTGGGAATTCGCTCAGCACACGGATCAAGGCTCCAAACCGAGCAGGGAATTCCTTTACGTGCAGCAAACCTGGGCTCCTCCTCCTGCAGCTGCGGCACCACAGCCGGGCGCTTCTCCACGGCAAATCCCTGGAAAGCTCCTTGGAAAGCTCCTTGGAAAGGCGGATTTCCTCCGGAGGGAGCGGCGCCGGGCCGGGCTCAGCTCAGCGAGGCGGGGCTGTACTCGGGCCGCCGGGTCTGGATGATTTTGGGTTTGGGTTTTTTGGGCTCCTCCTCGGCCTCGCCCTCCTGGTCGCTCTCACACACGTGGACAACCACGCTGGGGGTGGTGGCTGTGGCAGCGTGCAGCTCGTACTTGTCCCCTGAGGGAGGAGGGAAAAATGGGAATGAAAATGGGAATTCCTGAGGAAAGGGAACGTGGGGCTGCTCCATGTGGGGAATTCCTTAGAAAATAGGACATGGTGATTTTTTAAAGAGGTTTTTGGGTGGGGAATTCCTGAGGAAAGGGCACCTGGGGGCTGCTCCATGTGGGGAATTCCTGAGGAAAGGGCACCTGGGGGCTGCTCCATGTGGGGAATTCCTGAGGAAAGGGAACCTGGGGGCATTTTCGTGGGGGGATTTGGATGGGAATTCCTTAGGAAAAGGGACATGGTGACTTTTTAATGGGGTTTTTAGGTGGGGTATTCCTTAGGAAATGTCACCTGGGGGCTTTTCCATGTGGGGTATTCCTGAGGAAAGGGCACCTGGGGGCTTTTCCATGTGGGGAATTCCTGAGGAAAGGGAACCTGGGGGCTTTTCCATGTGGGGAATTCCTGAGGAAAGGGCAGCTGGGAGCTTTTCCAGGAGGTTTTTAGGGGGTAATTCCTGAGGAAATTTTGGGTTTGGGTTTTTTGGGCTCCTCCTCGGCCTCGCCCTCCTGGTCGCTCTCACACACGTGGACAACCACGCTGGGGGTGGTGGCTGTGGCAGCGTGCAGCTCGTACTTGTCCCCTGAGGGAGGAGGGAAAAATGGGAATGAAAATGGGAATTCCTGAGGAAAGGGAACGTGGGGGCTGCTCCATGTGGGGAATTCCTTAGGAAACAGGACATGGTGATTTTTTAAAGGGGTTTTTGGGTGGGGAATTGCTGAGGAAAGGGCACCTGGGGCCTGCTCCATGTGGGGAATTCCTGAGGAAAGGGAACCTGGGGGCTTTTCCATGGGGGATTTGGGTGGGGAATTCCTTAGGAAAAGGGACATGGTGACTTTTTAATGGGGTTTTTAGGTGGGGTATTCCTTAGGAAATGTCACCTGGGGGCTTTTCCATGTGGGGTATTCCTGAGAAAATGTCACCTGGGGCTTTTCCATGTGGGTATTCCTGAGGAAAGGGCACCTGGGGCTTTCCATGTGGGGTATTCTGAGGAAAGGCACTGGGGCTCTTCCATGTGGGGAATTCCTGAGGAAAGGGCACCTGGGGGCTTTTCCATGGAGGTTTTTAGGGGTAATTCCTGAGGAAATTTTGGGTTTGGGTTTTTTGGCTCCTCCTCGCCTCGCCCTCCTGGTCACTCTCACACACGTGGACAACCACGCTGGGGGTGGTGGCTGTGGCAGCGTGCAGCTCGTACTTGTCCCCTGAGGGAGGAGGGAAAATGGGAATGAAAATGGGAATTCCTGAGGAAAGGGAACCTGGGGGCTGCTCCATGTGGGGAATTCCTGAGGAAAGGGAACCTGGGGGGTTTTTAATGGGGTTTTTAGGTGGAGTATTCCTGAGGAAATGGGACATGGTGATTTTTTAATGGGGTTTTTGGTGGAGAATTCCTGAGGAAATGTCACCTGGAGGCTTTTCCACAGGGTTTTTAGGTGAGGAATTCCTTAGGAAATGTCACCTGAAGGTTCTTCCATGATGGGGAATTCCTGAGGAAAGGGCACCTGGGGTCTTCTTCAGGGGGGGAAATTGCTGAGGAAATGGGACATCGTGATTTTTTAATGGGGTTTTTAGGTGGGGAAATTCCTTAGGAAATGGGACATGGAGAATCTCTAATCATTCTTTTTTAGGCAATGTGACGTGGTGACTTTCAATGGGTTTTTTTTTTTAGGAAATGGGACATGGTGAATTTTCAATGGGGTTTTTAGGTGGGAAAATTTCATAAGAATGCTCAGTAACGGAAAAACGACAAATTTTTAATGCTTGGAAGGGCCTAAAATATTTGTTTTAAAGTTTCTTTTTGGTTTTCCTAAAATTTGGAAGCAAAACTTGGAGTAAAGGAACAGCAGCATGGAGCAGCACTGAACTCCCACACAAACTGAGGCTGCTGTGTTATTTATTCATTTATTCATTTATTTACTTATTTATTCCAAGTGCTCCATCAGAAACAACCTCTGCTTCCAAAACCCATTGCAGGGAAATAAAATCTCTGATAAAAATATTTCATAATAAATTATTAAGAATATTTAATGAGGAGATTCTTGATGGGAAGTTTGGAATCCCAACATGAGGGAGCTCAAAATTGTGCCCTGCCCTTTTCTCCATCCTTTACAATTCCCTAAGTTGGGAGGTGAACAGAAATTTTAAAAATTCTCCAGTAAAATGAATCTGACACAGTTTTTATTTTCTCTAATCTTATTAATGAGAATAATTATTCTCATATAATAAGAGTAATTGAATTCTGTTCAATGTTATTAAATGTGACCATTTTTCTCTCCCCTAAAATTAATAATACTGCCCCAAACAGGTTAAATCTGAGCTGGATTTAAGGAAAGATTAATTTGCACCAATTTTCATGGATAAGTTGTATAAAATATGGGAGAAAAGGGAAATCCAGGGATGTGATCATGAATCACTGGGGAAAGGAGGGGCAGGAATTTATCCCTCTTAAATTCCAAAGAATTTTAAGTTCATACTGATAGTTCCTCCTACACTCAGTAGCAGTTTCCTCCTCTGAGGAAAACAGAAATAAAAAGAAAAAGAAAAAATAGAAATGAAAATATAAATAGAAAGGAAAAAAAAAAGAAAAAATAGAAAAAGAAAATAGAAGTAGAAATTTATAAAAATAAATAGAAAGAAAATAAATATAGAAAGAAAATATAAATAGAAAGTAAAATAAATAGAAATAAAATATAAATGGAAAAAATAGACTAAAATATAAATAGAAATAAAATATAAATAGAAAGAAAAATAAACAGAAATAAAATACAAATAAAAATAAATAAAATAAAGCCAAGATATAAATACAACTAAAATATAAATGGAAATAAAATTAGAAATAAAATATAAATAGAACCAAAATATAAATAGAAAGAAAATATAAATAGAACTAAAATATAAATGGAACTAAAATATATAAATGGAAAGAAAAATAACCAGAAAATATAAACAAAAATAAACAGAAATAAAAATTTCTTGGAAAAGTTTTAGAATTCCAGGAAGTTTTGAGGTGTTTTCCTCCACCAAAATTCTGGTTTTTCCACCTTCTCACCTGGTCCTAGCTTGGAGATTGCATACAGGAGGTCGTAGTTGATGACTGGAGTGGCATCCTCCACTTGCTTCCAGTCCACGGGGGGAGAGGCAGGAGGGGAGATCAGGAACTGCTTGTCTGGGTTTGGGGGGGCCAGGTGGGAGCTCCCGATGTGCAAAGTCTGCAAGAGAAACCAGAGCCCCCCAAAGTGTCCCTGAATGCCTGAATGCCAAATCCCTGCAGCCCTGAATTCCTCAATGCTGCATCCACATAGCCCTGAATGCCTGAATTCCTGCATCCCATAGTCCTTGCATCCCTCAATGCCTGAATCCCTAAATTCCTGCATCCCTGAATTCCTGCATCCCATAGTCCTTGCATCCCTGACTGCCTCTATTCCTGCATCCCTCAATGCCTGCATCCCTGCAGCCTGAATTCCTCAATGCTGCATCCCTGAATCCCTGCATCTCTGAATGCCTCTATTCCTGCATCCCTGAATCCCTGCATCCCTCAATGCCTGAATTCCTGCATCCCTGAATCCCTGCATCTCTGAATGCCTCTATTCCTGCATCCCTGAATCCCTGCATCCCTCAATGCCTGAATTCCTGCATCCCTGAATCCCTGCATCTCTGAATGCCTCTATTCCTGCATCCCTGAATCCTTGCATCCCTCAATGCCTGAATCCCTCTATTCCTGCATCCCTGAATCCCTGCATCCCATAGTCCTTGTATCCCTCAATGCCTGAATCCCTCAATCCCTGCATTCCTGAATGCCTGCATCCCTCAATCCTTGCATCCCTGAATGCCTGCATCCCTCAATCCCTGCATCCCTGAATTCCTGCATCCCATAGTCCTTGCATCCCTCAATGCCTGAATCCCTAAATTCCTGCATCCCTGAATCCCTGCATCCCATAGTCCTTGCATCCCTCAATGCCTGAATCCCTAAATTCCTGCATCCCTGAATCCCTGCATCCCTGAATCCCTCCATTCCTGCATCCCATAGTCCTTGCATCTCTGAATGCCTCTATTCCTGCCTAAATTCCTTAATTCCTGCACCCTTGCATCCCTCAATTCCTGCATCCTCAAATGCCTGCACCCCTGAATCCCTCCATTCCTACATCCCTGAATTTCTGCATCCCTGAATCCCTGCATCCCATAGTCCTTGCATCTCTGAATGCCTCTATTCCTGCATCCCTCAATGCCTAAATTCCTCAATTCCTGCACCCCTGAATCCCTCCATTCCTGCATCCCTGAGTGCCTGCACCCCATAATCCTTGAATGCCTGCATCCCTACACCCCTGAATGCCTGCATTCCTCAATCCTGCATCCCTGAATGCCCAAATTCCTGCATGCCTGAACCCCTGGATGCCTGCATCCCTCAATCCTGCATCCCTGAATTCCTGCAGCCCTCAATCCCTGCAATCCTGAATGCCTCATCCTCAATGCCTCAATGCCTGCATCCCCTGAATCCCTCAATTCCTGCATCCTGAATGCCTGCAATCTATCCTGAATGCCTGCATCCTACGTATCCCTGCATCCCTGAATTCCTGAATGCCCAAATCCCTGCATCCCTGAATGGCTGCACTCCTGAATGCCTGAATCCCTGCATGCCTGAATCCCTGCATCCTTGAATGCCTGCAGAATCCCTGAATCCCTGCACCCCTGTATCCCTCAATTCTTGCATCCTTGCACCCCTGAATGCCTGAATGCCCAAATCCCTGAATGCCTGCATCCCTCAATGCCAGCATTCCTGAATCCCCAAATCCCTGAATTCCTGCATCCCTCAATGCCAGCATTCCTGAATCCCCAAATCCCTCAATTCCCACATCCTCAGTGCCAGCATTCCTGAATCCCCAAATCCCTGCACACCTGCATCCCCCAGTGCCAGCATTCCTGAATCCCCAAATCCCTGAATTCCTGCATCCCTCAATGCCAGCATTCCTGAATCCCCGAATTCCTGCATCCCCCAGTGCCAGCATTCCTGAATCCCCAAATCCCTGAATTCCTGCATCCCTCAATGCCAGCATTCCTGAATCCCCAAATCCCTGAATGCCTGCATCCCTCAGTGCCAGCATTCCTGAATCCCCAAATCCCTGAATTCCTGCATCCCTCAATGCCAGCATTCCTGAATCCCCAAATCCCTGAATTCCTGCATCCCTCAGTGCCAGCATTCCTGAATCCCCAAATCCCTCAATTCCCACATCCCTCAATTCCAGCATTCCTGAATCCCCAAATCCCTGAATGCCTGCATGCCTCAGTGCCAGCATTCCTGAATCCCCAAATCCCTGAATTCCTGCATCCCTCAATTCCCACATCCCTCAATTCCTGCATCCCCTCATCCCGGGGCTGTCGTGCCCTGCCCGGCACTCAGGGTGGCAGCACCAGCCAGGACACAGCTCTGATCCACCGGGATTTTCTTCCCTAAAACCCAAACCTCTGCCCTCCCACACCTCCAGCAGGACAGGGCCTCTAAGGCCTTGTGACAAATGGTGCCAGGAGTCATTCCCAAAAGTGGAATTCCAGCAGGGACAAAAATAACCTGGATCATGGGAGGTGTCCCAACACTTCTGGATTCGTTTTCCCCACTCGATTTTCAGAGGGAAAAGCATCTGGAAAAGCAGCTGGAAAAGCAGCCTGATGCCAGAGCCTGAGTTTGGGCAGGAGCAGAGAGCAGGGAGCTCCAGAGCTGCTCTGGTGGAGATTCCCAAGCCTGGAATGGGCAGGGAGAGTCTGGGACATTCAGCTCTGAGCCTGGAACGTGCAGATCCAATCCTGGAATGTGCAGCTCCAGAGCCATGGAATGGGCAGCTCCAACATTAAATGTGGAGCTCCAAGCCTGGAATGGGCATCTCCCAGCCTGGAATGTTCAGCTCCAGCCTGGCATGGGCATCTCCCAGCCTGGCATGGGCATCTCCACACTCTGGATCCCTCAGGAACTCCCTGGGTGCTGGCAGAACCCACCCAGCCTCCCCCAGCCTTTTAAATTCTTGGAATGTTCTCATTCCACATCCAAGGTTAATAAAAAAAATTGGGAAATATCAACAGCCTCCAAATGCGTGGAGCTCTGGAACAACCCTGGATTCTCAAATTCATCTGACAAAAAATGACCACGAAGGAATTCTGGGATGCTGGGATAATAAACTCTTTGAAACAATTCCCAGATTTCCAGAAACTTGGGAGAAACTCTACAAAAGAAGGCAAACGACTTGAGAAGACCAAGAAGAAACATGCACAAAACCCAGTGTAAAAAAAGGCTTCAGTTCCCAAAATTCCCATCATCTTTCCAACCCTGTCATCCCAATCCCAAAATTCAACCCCAAAATTGGGGTTTACCAAACACCAGCTTGGAAAAAGAAATCCTCCACATCAGGAGGATTTGTGGCAGTCAGAACAAGGAAAGCTTTAATCCCAAGCAGCTTTTTTTACCTGAGCAAAATAGAGTCTGAGCTCTTTTCCAAGGAATTCTGTCTTGTCCAGCTGGATCCTGGCATCTGCTGCAGACAAAGGGTTGCTGAAGTTTATCCTCACTCTTTTGAAGCTCTTGAAATACTGGAAGGTGAGGTCCCTGTCATAGGGGCGGAACAGGGACTCAAACTTGGCCTGGAGGCAAAGGAGCAGAGGAGAAAATCAGCATTAAACACTAAAAAAGGAATTAATTCTAAATGAGAAGTTAGTAATAAGGCAAATTACCACTCTTGAATATTGATTATTGTAACAGCTTCGTTTATTTTCCTGTTCCTTTCTAGAATGAAGTTGTCTACCTTATCCCTGATTTCTGTATCCTCCAAATACATCAATAATAATAATAAATGATGTTATCACTTATTATCTTATTACCACAAAATAATGTTGGACAAGACACTTTAATTTAGCTACAGAAGATATTGAAATGTTTCTTAGAAAATTAATACCCAAAAACCATGAAAAAAAAAAAAACTCCACCAAGCCTTTGCCCAGATGTGCAAATTTCAAAGGAACCACCACAAGTTTTCATAGAGAAACAGGAAAAAATCCTGATTTTCCAGCTCAATGTGATTTTCTGCAGTGACTCAGCAGCAAGAATGAAGTCCATGAACATCTCCTGCTGTTCTGAATTGAATTTCTGGAAAGTGCTTCCACTGTCCCTGCAGGATCCCAGAGACACCAGAGGAGCTGCCAGGCCCTTCCCAAGGCTTTTATTCCAATGGATGCAAATTGGGGGAATTTCCAGATATTTTCTCTCCCTAAAAGCTTCCCAGAAACTCAGGATAAAGCCACAATAAACATTATTCCATTGAGGGTTTTTTACTGTAATATTTTGAATTAGTAGGGGAAAAAAAAAGCAGGGAAATTACATAAGAAGGCAGAAATTAATTCATAATTTCGTTTTCCTCCCTGAGAAGCTGCACTTCACACACTCACCACAGCTGGGTATAAAATCATTCTGTTTTAAAGAGATTTTAAAATCAGAGCTGCTCTGCTTCTGCAACTTCTTCAGAATGAGCTCTGAAACAGGAGCAGGACCCTGAGCTGGTGCTTGGGAACCTCAAAATACATCTTTGGTATATCTGAAATGTGAGATAGAACCATGGAAAGTACACCCAAAAATTCCATTTCCAACTTCTCACTCTGTATTTAAAGACAGAAATCTTTTTCCTAATTTTAATTTATTTAAATATGTGATTATAGAGATCAGAAATACCACTTTATCACTATGACACTTCAAAAAAAAAAAGTTATTTTTTGTCCTTTAAGTATCTTGGCAGTAACAGCTCACTGTATCAGGACTGATAAGTATTTTATATTCTTTTATATTTACATTATTATTTATTTTATATTGCAAATCAGCTAAATACAGACCCAAGAGGATTCCTTATAGTATTACCAGGAAAAAAAAGCCCAGGAGAATCACATGGATTATAAATTCACGGATCTTGCTGCCAAAATCAGTGAAGGAACAGCAGCTCTGAACTCCCACACAAACTGAGGCTGCTGTGTCATTTATTCATTTATTTACTTATTTATTCCAAGTATTCCATCAGAAACAACCTCTGCTTCCAAAAGCCATTGCAGGGAAATAAAATCTCTGACAAAAATATTTCATAATAAATTATTAAGGATATTTAATGAGGATTCTTGAAGTTTGGACTCCCAGCATGCAGGAGCTCAGAGCTGTGCCCTGCCCTTTTCTCCAAAATCAGAATTGCAGAATCGCAGACTCACAAGGTTGGGAGAGCCCTTCAGGATCGTGGAGTCCAACCTGTTCTGTTCCCTGAATCTCAAATAAACCTGGCACTAAACCCAGGCTTTGTCCAACACACCCAGGGACGGGGACTCCACCAACCCTGAATGAATTCAGCCATTCCAGAACTGATGAAATATTTGCTGAAAATTCAGAATACACCACACAGTCCAAGAAGTCTGGAGGGAAACTTGAGACAATTTTCCCAAGCACAAAGAGCTAAAATTGAATAATTCCCAGAGTTGGAATCATTCCCATCAGAGCACACTCTCCAAGACTTTTATGGCAAACTGTCCCTGTCACATTTTCTGAAAAATCCTCTTTGCCCAGGATTTCTTCTCCTGGGAAACTGAGAAGCCTCAGAGAAAAAGGAAAACAATATTATCTCTTTGCTTCTGCTGTGTTCTGTGGTTGGAAATTGTTTATCCAACATGTGAATTGTTTTTACTTAATAACCAATCACCATCTGGCTGTGTTGGGACTGAGGAGGCAGCCACGAGTTTTTAATTAGTATTTTGTTGAGCCTTCTGTCTGCATCCTTTCTCCATTATTTAGTACAGTTTTAGTGTAGCATTCTTTAATATAATAGAATATAATGGAATATAATGGAATGGAATATAATGGAATATAATAGAATTAATATAATATAACAGAATATAATAGAATTAATACAATATAATAAAATTAATAGAATAGAATTAATATAATATAATAATAAATCAGCCTTCTAAGAATGTGGATTCAGATTCTCAATTGCCCCTCTGTCCTGGGACCCAGCAAACACCACAGCAAACTGCAATTTCCCTCTTATTAAGCTTTTGTCTCTATCCTTTCTCTGTTCTTTAGTATAGTTTTAGTATAGCATTCTTTAATATAATATAATGGAATATAATGTAGTGCAATGGAATGGAATGGAATCGAATAGAATTAATGTAATAGAACGTAATTAATACAATATAATTAATAAATCAGCCTTCTAAGAATGTGGATTCAGATTCTCAATTGCCTCTCTGTCCTGGGACCCAGCAAACACCACAGCAAACTGCAAACCTTTCTCTGTTCTTTAGTATAGTTTTAGTACAGCATTCTTTAATATAATAGAATGTAATATAATGGAATGGAATAGAATGGAATTTAATAGAATTAATACAATAGAATTAATGTAATATAATAATAAATCAGCCTTCTAAGAACATGGAGCCAGACTCTCAATTCTCCTCCATCCTGGGACCCAGCAAACACCACAGCAAACTGCAATCCTTTCTCTGTTCTTTAGTATAGTTTTAGTACAGCATTCTTTAATATAACAGAATGGAATATAATGGAATGGAATGGAATAGAATGGAGTTTAACAGAATGGAGTTTAATAGAGTTAATATAACAGAATTAATTAACATAATAGAATTAACAGAATATAATAATAAATCAGCCTTCTAAGAACATGGAGCCAGACTCTCAATTCTCCTCCATCCTGGGACCCAGCAAACACCACAGCAAACTGCAATCCTTTCTCTGTTCTTTAGTATAGTTTTAGTACAGCATTCTTTAATATAATAGAATGTGATATAATGGAATGGAATGGAATAGAATGGAATGGAATAGAATGGAATGGAATGGAATGGAATATAATGGAATTTAATAGAATTAATACAATAGAATTAATGTAATATAATAATAAATCAGCCTTCTAAGAACATGGAGCCAGACTCTCAATTCTCCTCCATCCTGGGACTCAGCAAACACCACACCAAAATGCAAACTTTTCTCTGTTCCTTAGTATAGTTTTAGTACAGCATTCTTTAATATAATAGAATTTAATATAATGGAATGGAATAGAATGGAATATAATGGAATGGAATAGAATGGAATAGAATGGAATTTAATAGAATTAATACAATAGAATTAATGTAATATAATAATAAATCAGCCTTCCAAGAACACGGAGCCAGACTCAATTCTCCTTTGTCCCGGGCCCCAGCAGCAGCAGAACCCCCAGAACCCACACGTACCCTGCTTTCCGGCTGGGTGAAGAGCTGCCCGTCGGGCAGGCAGGCGATGAGCGAGCCGAAGCTGTAGTGGAAGTTTCGGAAATGCATTTTTGGGGCGGCCCCGCAGCTGCTCGGGAGCCGCGGCCGCCGCTCGCAGCGTTTATAAAGCACAGCCAAGGCAAGCGGGGCCAGCCCAGCCCCTGGTGACAAAAAGCTCTGCGAGCATCCCGTGGGTGACAGCCAATTCCTGAGCATGCTTGGGAACAAAATGTGAGCGGCGCTGGAAAGAGGTGACGTCAGTAATTAGTCAGCTTCCCCCTGCTAATTACCGGGAGCATGGAAAATGCGGCTGAGCCGAGCGGGGCAGCTGCTGCCGCCTCTTGCAGCATAGTTTCCACTGGCGGTAATTCCATGCAGCTCCGCTCCGCGCATGGAAAATGTTCCTGCCCTGGCAGGATGCTCCAGCAGCGGGCTGGGGACGGGGCAGCAGGGAAAAGGTCTGGGTCTGGTGCTCTGGGGATGGGACACAAATCCCTGAGCTCAGTTCTTGTGCCACCAAACAGCCACAGGTGGAAATGCTCTGGGAATGGGGAGAAGGCAGCAGGAAAAATGTCTAATTCTGATGCTCTGGGGATGGGGAACAAATCCCCCAGATTGGTTCTTGTGCCACCAAAGAGCCACAGGTGGAAACTCTCTGGGAATGGGGAGAAGGCAGCAGGAAAAAAGCCTAATTTTGATTCTCTGGGGATGGGACACAAATCCCTGAGCTCAGTTCTTGTGCCACCAAACAGCCACAGGTGGAAAAATCAAGATGTGTTAAAGGGAAATGTTCCTGCCTCAGTAGAATGCTCTGGGAATGGGGAGAAGGCAGCAGGGAAAATGTCAGATTCTGATTCTCTGGGGATGGGACACAAATCCCTGAACTCAGTTCTTGTTCCACCGAACAGCCACAGGTGGAAAAATCAAGATGTGTTAAAGGGAAATGTTCCTGCCTCAGTAGAATGCTCTGGGAATGGGGTGGAGAGAAGGCAGCAGGGAAAATGCTCAATTCTGATTCTCTGGGGATGGGACACAAATCCCTGAACTCAGTTCTTGTTCCACTCAACCACAGGTAGAAACTCTCTGGGAATGGGCTGCAGAGAAGGCAGCAGGAAAAAAGCCTAATTTTGATTCTCTGGGGATGGGACACAAATCCCTGAACTCAGCTCTTGTGCCACCAAACAGCCACAGGTGGAAATGCTCTGGGAATGGGGAGAAGGCAGCAGGAAAAATGCTCAATTCTGATGCTCTGGGGATGGGACACAAATCCCTCAGCTCATTCTTGTTCCACTCAACAGCCACAGGTGGAAACATCACCCTGTGTTAAAGGGAAATGTTCCTGCCTTGGCAGAATGCTCTGGGAATGGGGAGAAGGCAACGGGAAAAATGCTCAATTCTGATTCTCTGGGGATGGGGAACAAATCCCTGAACTCAGTTCTTGTGCCACCAAACAGCCACAGGTGGAAAAATCAAGATGTGTTAAAGGGAAATGTTCCTGCCTCAGTAGAATGCTCTGGGAATGGGGAGAAGGCAGCAGGAAAAATGCTCAATTCTGATGCTCTGGGGATGGGGAACAAATCCCTGAGCTCAGTTCTTGTGCCACCAAACAGCCACAGGTAGAAACTCTCTGGGAATGGGGAGAAGGCAGCAGGAAAAATGTCAGATTCTGATGCTCTGGGGATGGGGAACAAATCCCCCAGATTGGTTCTTGTGCCACCAAAGAGCCACAGGTGGAAATGCTCTAGGAATGGGGAGAAGGCAGCAGGAAAAATGTCTAATTCTGATGCTCTGGGGATGGGACACAAATCCCTGAGCTCAGTTCTTGTGCCACCAAACAGCCACAGGTGGAAAAATCAAGATGTGTTAAAGGGAAATGTTCCTGCCTCAGTAGAATGCTCTGGGAATGGAGAGAAGGCAGCAGGGAAAATGCTCAATTCTGATGCTCTGGGGATGGGGAACAAATCCCCCAGATTGGTTCTTGTGCCACCAAACAGCCACAGGTGGAAATGCTCTGGCAATGGAGAGAAGGCAGCAGGAAAAATGTCAGATTCTGGTGCTCTGGGGATGGGACACAAATCCCTGAACTCAGTTCTTGTGCCACCAAACAGCCACAGGTGGAAAAATCAAGATGTGTTAAAGGGAAATGTTCCTGCCTCAGTAGAATGCTCTGGGAATGGGGAGAAGGCAGCAGGGAAAATGCTCAATTCTGATGCTCTGGGGATGGGGAACAAATCCCCCAGATTGGTTCTTGTGCCACCAAAGAGCCACAGGTAGAAACGCTCTGGGAATGGGGAGAAGGCAGCAGGGAAAATGCCCAATTCTGATGCTCTGGGGATGGGGAACAAATCCCCCAGATTGGTTCTTGTGACACCAAAGAGCCACAGGTGGAAACTCTCTGGGAATGGGGAGAAGGCAGCAGGGAAAATGTCTGGTTCTGGTGCTCTGGGGATGGGAAACAAATCCCTGAGCTCAGTTCTTGTTCCACCAAACAGCCACAGGTGGAAATGCAGAGATGGATCTGGGGGAAATATTTTCCTGCCATCACAAGGAGGATTCATTTGGAAGCTTCTTCAAAGCAGCTCTGGGCATTAATTACAGCTCTTGCCTCATTAAACACCTTCCCAGCCCCACGGAGCAGGGAGGGTTTCTCAGGGCTTCTTTTGTGCCTCTTTTTCCTACCAAAGCCTGGCAGGGTTCTGCCAGAACCTGAGACACAGCAGCAGGGAGCAGCTCTGCAACCTCAATTCCTGACATTTTCTGGGGCACCTGAATCCCAAAGGCTTTCCCAAAAAGCAGCACAGAACACAGGTTTTTGTAAGGGTTTTCTGGTCTTTTCTTGTGTGTTTGTTGGGGTTTTTTTAAAAGCAAGAACCTCTAATAAAACCTCATCACCATTTCAAGTAATTAATGAAGTTTACACTGAAGCTTTCACAAGCTATTTGAAACTCTCCCATGCACTGCAGCTCCAAAATTACAACACAGTCAAAATCTTAAATGCCTTCAGTTCATTCTGGTTTAACACAGAAGCACCAGGTTCTAGGGAATACCTGCAAACAATGCACAGTGCTAAGTTTAAAACCTGATTTCATCAATATTTATATACACAAAACTTCTCACATAAAGATTATTCTCCATTTTTAGGGGGTCTACTTGCTAAACCCCCATTTAAAGTCAAACCCTCTGCTGTTCTTAGGTTACCTCGGTGTAGAATTTACCACAGCATGAAAAGAATACTTAATACAAATTTTCAGAACCTTTTCTTGGAAGGCATCACTAGAAAATCCCAGGATCACTGAATTGGAAAAGCACTTCAGGACTATCAAATCTCATCACCCACCTTGTCCCCAGCCCTGAGTGCCACATCCAGAAATTCCTGCAGGGATGGGGACCCCAAACCCCCCTGGGCAGCCCCTGAGCTCCTTTTCTGGGCAGAATGGGAGGAATTCCGTCAGTGAGGATGGGATGGGAGATCCCACACAGAAATCCAGGATTCGCAGAGCCCGGAAAACGACACTGAGCACATCCCAAACCCTGTCCCTGGCCTGGAATCTCAGTCAGGTCCCTTTGGGATGTGGGAGGAGCAGAGGTCGGGATGCTCACCTGGAAGGAATGGCCGTGACTCACCTGGGCACAGCCGGGCTGCCCACGGGCCAGGGAACTGCTCAGAAAGCAGAGCAGGTTCCTGCTCCAGGCTGGCACAGCAGCACCTCTGGGGACATTCCTGTCCCTGAGCAGTAAAACAGCAAAAATCTCTCTGGTTCCATGCTCAAGGCATTGCTGAGAGCCAGGGAAAATGACTGCAGAAAGCACCCCAAAATCAGAACTCTGTCAGCTAATCCAGGACTAGGAACAAACCAAGTGGGGCTGAGAAATGCAACATCTCACAAAAGAATCTTTTCACAGTGTTCTCCAGATTTAAAAGAAAAATTGAAGTCCTACTGACACACACAATGTTTTTAATTTGGCTTTTTAAAACCCCAAAGAATCACTTGTAGGATGCTGCACTTTGTCACTATCATCATGGCTTTTTGATGTGGTTCTGCACCAAATCATGGAATCACAAAAAGGACCTGAAATCCCACCCAGTGCCACCCCTGCCATGGCAGGGACACCTCCCACTGTCCCCAGTGTCCAGCCTGGCCTTGGGCACTGCCAGGGATGCAGGGATGGAATTCCATGCCAGCCCTGCCCACCCTGCCAGGATCCCACCCAGCCCTGCCCTCTGGCACTGGGACCATTCCCAGCTGGGTTTGCACAGGGATCCCTGCCAGGGAAGGTTCTGGAAGGAACCTGGACACAGGGAGTGAGTCCTGAGGGCATGGAACTCAAATCACAGGGGGAAGGCAGAGGGAATCAGAGAAAAGGATTAACAAAATCTGGATTTGGGTTGGGAGGGACCTTAATAAAGATCTTCCAGTGCCAGCCCTGCCATGGCAGGGACACCTCCCACTGTCCCCAGTGTCCAACCTGGCCTTGGGCACTGCCAGGGATGCAGGGGCAGCCCCAGCTGCTCTGGGCACCCTGTGCCAGGGCCTGCCCACCCTGCCAGGGAACAATTCCTCATTGCCCAGATCCCACCCAGCCCTGGCCTCCTCCAGCTCAGGCCAGGTCTCTGTGTACTAAATAAACCTCTTTGAATCATTAATACTAAACTCAAGCATTTTTCAACAGGAAAAGCCCCAATTCCCAGTGCCCCTGGTGCAGGAAGAGCTGTCTGGGGCAGTGGAGCCCTGAGGTGATGTGGAAACCACGAGGCCAAGTTCCAAAAGCCCCAGTGCCCAAAGCTGAGTGCTGCAATGTTCCCTCCTGGAAGGTTTGGTACCCACAGCAAACAACCCTGGCTGGGACAGGAACATTGCGACACCCCAGGAGTCCTGGATTGGATGTTCTGATATTATCAGAGGGCAGCTTCCCTGGAGACAGAACAAGGGCAAAATCAGCAGCGCAGGGAGGAGCTGGAGCTGCTGCAGAGCCCAGAGGAGGCTCCAGGATGGGCAGAGGGATGGAGCAGCTCTGCTGGCAGGAAAGGCTGGCACAGCTGGCATTGCTCACCTGCACAGGAGAAGCTTTGGGCTGAGCTCAGGGCGGCCTTGCAGGGCCTGGAGGAGCCCCAGGAAAGCTGGAGAGAGACAATTGCCAGGGGATGCAGGGACAGCACCAGGGAATGGCCTCAAACTGAAAAATTCAGGTTTAGATCAGATATTAGGAACAATTTCCTCTCTAACAGGGTGGGAAGGACTGGGATGGAATTCCATCCCTGCATCCCTGGCAGTGCCCAAGGCCAGGCTGGACACTGGGGACAGTGGGAGGTGTCCCTGCCATGGCAGGGGTGGGATGGGATGAACTTTAAATTCCCTCCCACCCAAATCCAGATTTTGTTAATCCTTCTCTCTGATTCCCTCTGCCTTCCCCCTGTGATTTGAGTTCCATGCCCTCAGGACTCACTCCCTGTGTCCAGGTTCCTTCCAGAACCTTCCCTGGAAGGGATCCCTGTGCAAACCCAGCTGGGAATGGTCCCAGTGCCAGAGGGCAGGGCTGGGTGGGATCTGGGCAATGAGGAATTGTTCCCTGGGATGGAAATGAGGGACTGGAATGGATCCCTGGCAGTGCCCAAGGCCAGGCTGGGCACTGGGGACAGTGGGAGGGGTCCCTGGATGGCAGGGCTGGCACTGGGTGCACTCTGAGGTCCTTCCCACCCATTCCATTCCATGGCTCCCTGGTGCTGCTGCACTTTGGGAATGGAGGCAAAGGCTCAGAGCAGAGGGACAGGACAGCACCTCCTCAGCTTTCACCTTTCCCCTGCAAGCTGCACATTCCAGGGCTCACATTCTGGAAACTGAGCTCTAGAATTGCACACAAGGTGCTCAATCAGAACCTCAAGTGCTCCCAAACACCAAGAGCACCTGAGAGATCCTCCAGCACTGCCCAAGGACAGAAATGTGACAGAGACCTTTTTTAGGGGCTGGAAGGACAATCAGAGAGTCCAATCAATGTATGAAATAGTGGCAACACAGAAGGACTGAATGCCATAATTCCCTCCCCAACTTCATCTCCACGTGCAGTGGAACAGGCAAGGCACAGAACTGAAGGAAGCGAGGCCACAGAAGCAGAAATCAGGCAAAAGTCACCAAAAGTGCCAATAACTCCAACAGCAAAGTGAAGGGAAATGAATGTGAACTTAAATATGCTGGGAATTCTCTAAGTTGATAGAATTACCCCCAAGAGCCACAAACCAGAACAACCCAGTCCATTCTCCCTCCTCCCTGCAGCTTTTCCAGCTGCCCTTGGAGGTGCTCTTGGTGTAATCCCTGCCCTCCCACTGCAGGCCTGCTGCTCTTTTCCTACCAACACCCAGCTTCTATTCCTGTTCCACGTTCATCATCTGCCTCAGCCCTTCCTCAGCACACGGATAAACATCTTCAAGTTATCTACAACGAAAATCACACTGCTTTCATTTTCCTGGCACAGCCCTACTCTCATTTTACTGGCTAAAAATGAATCCACATTCCCAACCACTCCCCTGCTCCCAACAAAAATAAAATTCCCTCAAGACAAAAATCATAAATTCCCAGACTGGTTTGGGTTGGGAGAGACCTTAAAATTCATCCAGTGCCACCCTTGCCATGGCAGGGACACCTCCCACTGTGCCAGTGTCCAGCCTGGAACTGAACATGCCAGGGATGCAGGGGCAGCCCCAGCTGCTCTGGGCACCCTGTGCCAGGGCCTCCCTGCCCTCAGAGTAAAGAATTTCTTCCAAAAACTTCTGTAACATTAATAGTGAGTGATAATTCTGCCTGTGTTTGTGACCTGGGTGTGCTTGGCATTGGAAAAATTTCCAGGGCTAAGTCAGAGGCTTGAGTGGGTGTGGAGCTATGCCAGGCACGGCCTGTGCCAGGCTGCCAGGGCTCAGGCTGCTGCAGGAATCTGGGCAGAAAACCATCCTAAAGCAGGACTGGCCTGTTTTACCTCATGAGAAATCCTGTCAGACCTGCAGCCAGGAATCCTGCCCAGGTTTCCTTTCAGACAGAGCAGCTGGGGCTGCCCCTGCATCCCTGGCAGTGCCCAGGCCGGGCTGCAGCAGCCTGGCACAGTGGAAGGTGTCCCTGCCATCTTTAAGGTCCCTTCCAACTGAAACCATTCTGTAATTCTGTCACAACTTCTGCTTCGTGGTTATAAAGAGCTGTGGTTTAAAGTTACATAGCCCAGGTTGTATTTTCTGCATTCCTCAGGAAGATTAAGTGAAATAAATCCATTCCTCCAGCAGGGGAAATCATCTGCACAAACCAATTTATTAACCAGCTCAGAAGTGTGAGGGATCTCAGGATGACCTGCACTGATTTACAGCAAAGGAGTCATGTCTGGTTTTGGGCTGTTTGGGTGGCCTGGAAAGGCCCGGGGTGGCCTTGGGGCAGCCGCGTTTCAAAGGAACAGAAGAGGCTTCAGTTCTTTTCTCGGTCTCGGTGTTTATTAATTGTTTATCTAAAAGATTTTCTCTGGGCCCGACAGAGCTCTGCTCAGCAGCCAGCCATGAGCACACTCCCTGCCCTCCGGGCGGTCACCTATCTTTATACCCAAAGTTACGTGTACAATATTTATCATTTTTCCCCAATACCTTTCACCCTTATTGCCCGGTGCACTTTTAGTAATGACCAATCCCAAAGTGCCGCCATCACCACAGAAGATGGAGGAGAAGAAGAAGAAGAAGAAGGACAGGACACGCCCCAATTCCTCCATCTTACTTCTCTAAACCCCCCTGTACAGAAATCCTAAACCCTGTGTTTCACTCTCTAATTAACCAATCCCTTCACCATTCACCCCGGTGAAACCCTCCTGTCCTCATACAGGTGTCGTCTCCTGTGTAGGATCAAAGTCCAGCCACCAGACACTGCTGGAACATTCCAGGACTCCCGAGCCCCCCAAGGGTGCTCTCGGTGACACCTCAGTCCTGAGCTGCTGAGATCCCACAGAGTCCGAGCACAGCAAGGCCACAAAGAGCTTTCCCAGTGCCAGGGTGCCCTGCTGGAGCCAGGGAATGCCCAGATCAGTGGGAAAGGGGCACAGCAGCTCCTGTGCCCAGCAAGCACCGATGTCACAGACAGTTTTTCACAGAAATCCTTTCTTTGGGACTTGTTCATTTTCTGGGAAGCTGAGGCCCCAGCAAGAGAATGTAAACAATGATTATCAGCTGCTGTGGAATGCAATAAGATGCACCTGGGACTGGTTCATGTTCCATGTGTGCAAATCACAGGGCAAGCTCTCTGGAACACAGGGACAGAGAACTCTCTTGTTTTCAGATTCCTTCTATTCTATTCTCAGCATAGCAGTCTCTGCAAGCTCTCTCTCTACTCTTTTTAGTATAGTTATAATGTATCATATATTACATATCAATAAATCCAGCCTTCTGATCAAGAAACAAGATTCTGGTCCTTCTCTCACCCAGGGACCTGCTCAGGTCACTGTAACCCAATGTATCATATATTATATATCAATAAATCCAGCCTTCTGATCAAGAAACAAGATTCTGGTCCTTCTCTCACCCAGGAACCTGCTCAGGTCACTGTAACCCAATGTATCATATATTATATATCAATAAATCCAGCCTTCTGATCAAGAAACAAGATTCTGGTCCTTCTCTCACCCAGGGACCTGCTCAGGTCACTGTAACCCAGCAGGGCTCGGTGCTGCACAGCCCTGCAGCCCTCAGTGCCCAGTGCTGGTGCAGCCTGAGCAGCTGGGAGGAGCTGGATCCATGGAATGGGGCACAAGGGACTGCTGGGTTCATCCCTGAGCTCCACTGCAGCCTCAGCTGAGACAGCTGGGAAATGGCAAAGCCCAGGCACAGCCAGCAGCAGGCAAAGATTTCTCTGGTACAGAGAAAAAAAACTTTAAAAACTTTAAAAACTTTCCAACACATTGCTAAAGCTCACAGATAATTGTTCCAACCAATCACTAAAAGCACAAATACACCTGCTGCACACAATGCCTGCTTGACTGCTTTTTATTAACACACAATACTCCAGAATTAAGTTTAAAACCTTCTGCTGTCTTTTTAAGCATATTTTTCTGCAGTCTGAAGGTCTGTCTTAGCCAAGCCTAAAACTCAAGCTATTGCTTCATGTCCTTGCTTGCTGCACTGCTGCAACTTTTCTACTTTCAGACTTTGCAGCCAGCTCTGAGTTCTCTGCTCTTTGTGTTTCTGTCAGGATGTGAATTTCTGTCAGAATGTGAATTTCTGTCAGGATGTGAATTGCTTTCACAGCTCCCTCAAACTCTTCTTACCTTTGCTGTGTTCCCCAAACCTGCCTGGAAGGAGCCCCTGGTTCTAAAACTGCAGCACTGGGAAATCCTGAGATCTTTTCAGAATAAAGACTGTCAGAAATATCTATCAGAGCATTAATTCAGCACAGTTAGCACTGGCTAATGGTACCAGAGATATTTACTGCAAAGGATAAACTCAGCTGACAATAAAAAATTGAAAACCACATGTCTGGGGTGCAGTGGCACCTCTGGTTTAGGCTTCCAGCTATTCCAGGAAAATCTTCTCCTGTTCCAAACAGAAGGAGAGAAGTGAGTGTTCATTTTCTAAAATGGCAGGCAAACCCACAGGAAAGTCAGGGGAAAATTATGAGGATTCTGCACCTTAAGACACAAGACTCAAATACAAATTCAAGACTCAAATACAAATTCAAGACTCAAATACAAACTCCAAACTCCAGACTCAAAGACAAACTCCAGACTCAAATACAAACTCCAAACTCCAAACTCAATACAAACTCCAAACTCCAGACTCAAATACAAACTCCAAACTCAATACAAACTCCAAACTCCAGACTCAAATACAAACTCCAAACTCAAACACTTCTCCAGACCTGAAGTTACAGAGGGATAAATGTCAGTGAGTTTGTAAAATAACTCTGCCTATTTCTACTGCCTTTATTTCTGTTTAAACTCATTAACTGCTTTACTCTCATTCCAAAATTATCTCCAGATAATGTATTTATAGTAGAAAAAGCACGTTATGAAACACCTTTTGCACTAATTGGGTTGGGAGATTAGAAAAGGGAAGGAGAAAGTTCTTGCAAAGTCAATCCAAGAAACATTTCCTTCACCACAGAGAGAGAATTTGGGTCCAGATCATCAAACCAGCCTTCAAGAAGATGCTTTTTAAAAATCTATGAAAATTCCTGAGGAGGACTGTCCAGCAATAATATAATTAATCCATGAGATGTTGGGGTGAGAGAAAACAAACAGCCAAAGACAACAGAAAAAGCCAAAGATGACAAAGAAGTAATCAAGAACATTCCCATGGGCAGCTGCAGTTTCAGTGCTGATTTTAATTTCTAATTGTGGCAGACAGGAGGTGACAGGACAAGAGTCCAGTGTCCAGCTCACCATGGAACCACCCCAGGAAAAGCAAACTCTGGCAAGGGAAGGGCAGGAAATCCTCCAACAACTCCTCTGCAGCTTGCTGAGGGTTCTCTAAATATAGCTGTCTATAGAAATCCCTGCTCAGAGTGGAGCTAAAAAAGGGGGAAGAGGTGGAAATTTTCCAAAGATCACCTCTGTTTGTCAGGAACTAGAAAAGGACAAGGACTTTGAAAACAAAATGGGTTAATAGGGCATTTTTCGTACTGGAGAAAAACTATTTCCAGCAGAATTGAAGGAAGTGATTTGTTAAAAATGCTCCTGCAGCCCCCAAGACAAAAAGAGGTTTGTCCCAAGCACTGGGTAGCAATGAAATAAAGGAAGCACGAGAGACTCAGGAAAAATCAGCTCCACTCTGACCTTTTCAAGGTTATTTCTTTGAATTAATAGCTCAAAGGGGAAAAACCCATCTAGACAGTAATTAACAGCTCTGTGGAGCTGCAAGATGAAATAACTCAGAACAGAAAGAAGGGACATGTTCAAGCACATCACTCCTGAAGCAAAAAGGGGCTTTGGATCATTCTTGAGTGAGGGGGCACCTTCAGCACGAAGATCTGGCTGGTTTATGGAGAGGGAGCAGCTGTAAAGTTATTTATAAATGAGACTGAGCAGAGGGAGAGGTGCAGAGCAGGGCACGAGCTGGCAGTGGCATTCCTGCATTCCTGCAGTGTGTCCTGTGTGCCCAGGCAGGGAGCACTGCTGGAGCCCTGCATGGCCCCAGGGCCAGCTTTGGGCACCGAGCAGGGACCCCATTGCAGAGCAAATTAACCCAGAGCGGCTGGAATGGTGACAGGGCCACAAGGAGAACAACCCTGAGCTGCCCAAACGCGGGGGGATGGGGAAAGGGAGCTCCCACACAAACACAGCCAGGCTGTGACAGCTCCTGAGGGAGGAGGGGGGTGACGGGGACAGGAACAAAGCTCAGGGAATCCCAGAACCACCAAATCCCCCATGCAGTGCCAGCTGTGCCCACCTTGTGCCCAGCGCAGAGCACTCAGTGCCACCTCCAGGGCACACCTGCAGGGATGGGCACTGCAAAGCTCCCTGGGCAGCCCCTGCCAAGGCCTGAGCTCCCTTTCCATGGGCAAATTGCTGCTGCTGTCCCAGCTGAGCCTGCCCTGGCCCAGCCTGAGGCCGCTCCCTCTGCTCCTGTCCCTGTTCCCTGGGAGCAGAGCCCGACCCCCCCGGCTGTGCCCTCCTGGCAGGGCCTTGTGCAGAGCCACGAGGGCCCCTGAGCCTCCTTTGCTCCAGCCCCAGCCCCTTCCAGCTCCCTCAGGGATTCTGCAGCCCCTTCCAGCTCCTCAGGGATTCTGCAGCCCCTTCCAGCTCCTCAGGGATTCTGCAGCCCCTTCCCACTCCCTCAGGGATTCTGCAGCCCCTTCCAGCACCTCAGGGATTCTGCAGCCCCTTCCCAGCTCCCTCAGGGATTCTCCATTCCCTTCCCAGCTCCCTCAGGGATTCTCCAGCCCCTTCCCAGCTCCCTCAGGGATTCTCCAGCCCCTTCCAGCTCCCTCAGGGATTCTCCATTCCCTTCCAGCTCCCTCAGGGATTCTGCAGCCCCTTCCCACCTCCCTCACACCCTCCTGGAGCTCCAGCCCCTTCCCTGTTCTTCTCCCAAGCACAGAGTTCCAGCTGTGCCCCCACAAGAGCCCCCTAAAACACTTCTCTAATTCTCTTCTTCCCTGGGAAGAAGGGAAAGTTCCCCACAAAGGATCCAGCAGTGCCTCAGTGCAGCCCCACAGCTGACAGGGCTTTGCTCAAACCCCATCCAATGAAAGCCAGGGCGCTCAGAGCTGCCCCAGACCCAGACGTTCCCACAGGAAGCAATCCCTCCCCAATTCCTGCCTTCCAGCAGCAGCACAGCATAACTGAGGTACAGAGCACTGACCCAAACACAGCTCATTGTTAACACAGCCCCGTGCCAGCCAGCTGACATCAGTTCTGCTCTCGTGTGTAGGAGCGGTGATGAACACACAACAGGAGAGCAGCTCTCAGAAGCTCAATTCTGGGCTGCTTGTGCACGGCTGGGATCCAGACTGAGATTCCAGAATCCAAAGGAGCCACAAGAACCACGGAGAGAGAAAATTGCCAGGGGATGCAGGGACAGCACCCAGGGAATGGCTGCCAGTGCCAGAGGGCAGGGCTGGGTGGGATCTGGGCAATGAGGAATTGTTCCCTGGCAGGGTGGGCAGGCCCTGGCACAGGGTGCCCAGAGCAGCTGGGGCTGCCCCTGCATCCCTGGCAGTGCCCAAGGCCAGGCTGGACACTGGGGACAGTGGGAGGTGTCCCTGCCATGGCAGGGGTGGCACTGGAAGATCTTTATTAAGGTCCCTCCCAACCCAAATCCAGATTTTGTTAATCCTTTTCTCTGATTCCCTCTGCCTTCCCCCTGTGATTTGAGTTCCATCCCCTCAGGACTCACTCCCTGTGTCCAGGTTCCTTCCAGAACCTTCCCTGGCAGGGATCCCTGTGCAAACCCAGCTGGGAATGGTTTCCCAGTGCCAGAGGGCAGGGCTGGGTGGGATCTGGGCAATGAGGAATTGTTCCCTGGCAGGGTGGGCAGGGCTGGCATGGAATTCCATCCCTGCATCCCTGGCAGTGCCCAAGGCCAGGCTGGACACTGGGGACAGTGGGAGGTGTCCCTGCCATGGCAGGGCTGGCACTGGGTGGGCTCTGAGGCCCAACTCAAACCATCCCATAATTCCATTCCATGGCAATGCCTTGTGGCATTCACGTTCTCTGAACAGACAGACACACAATTCTCTCTCCCAGGATTTTTCTGGGGAAGGCAGTGAGAACCTCAGAGAAAAGGAGAAAAATTCTTATTTCTATTCACTGCTCCTGTTGTTTTGCACACATGAAATGTGTTACAGAAATTTCTTACCTGAAGTAATTTTTTAATTAGACACAGGTGAAAGTTGTTTTGATTGATTAGCCAATCACTCAAAGCTGTGTCTGATTGTCTGGAGACAGTCACAAATTTTTCTTTAGTATAACACAGAATCTTTTTAGTATCTTTTTATTGTAATATTCATGTAATATAGTATAGTTTTAATGAAGTGATTGTTCAGCATTCTGAATCATGGAGTCAGAGCACATTATTCACTGCATGGAGAATGCCCTGATATGAAAAGTCTTCAAAATATTTATTTGTGGAAGAGGTTTTACAGGAACTGCTGCGAGCCACAGAGAATTCTGATCAGAGGATCCATGTTCACCCCTGAAAGAATTTCCTACCAAGGTCATTGACACAGAAACCAAGAGAGAAAGAAGGAGAAATAAGAGAAACCTGCAACTGCCTGTTCCAATGAGTATTGGTTTGTCTTTCCTGACCAATGAGTAAAGAGTAAATTTATGAGTTTTGTGAGAAGGTATAAAAACCATCCATGCTAGAATAAAACCAGGTTTGAAGCCTTCTGAAAATGGAGTGTTGCTTTCTATTGTCTCCATCACAACTACAACATACATCCACTTCATAATCCATATATCCACTTTCTCAGGAGAGAAAGAAGGGACATGCTCAAACACATCACTCCTGAAGCAAAAAGGGGCTTTGGATCATTATTTCTTGAGTGAAACCTTCATAATGTTAGAGTAAGAGCCTGATGTCAGCATCCCAGTCTTTTAAATATTCAAGGAAAAACAAAGATTTCTTTGGCCTGCTGGCTTGCTGACACACACACTGATCACCACAGCAGCACCAAAGGCAGGTGGAAATTGTAGTTCAGTATGATTCCATCTTCACTGAAACTTTTCTGAGAAGACCAAAGAAGTCAAGATATTTTTACCTCACCCTGTACATTCCAGATAATGAAGGAGGTAAAGATAAAAGGTCAGAACAGAGAAAAAAAAAAAAGGAAAAGGAAGGAATCTGTGTCAGCCTGTCTGTATTCCCTACTCAACATCTCAATCTAGAGTCAATCAGTGCCTATTAAAGGCTCAGGTAAAGCAATTAAAGAAGCACAATTACTTTTTCTTTGAGCAACCAAGGCTTTGCTTCCAAATCTGTTCTGAAAGTCAAAGGGGCTGGAGCTGGGAAGGGCAGGGAACGGAGCTGGGAAGGGGCTGCAGAATCCCTGAGGGGCTGGAAGGGGCTGCAGAATCCCTGAGGGAGCTGGAAGGGGCTGCAGAATCCCTGAGGGAGCTGGAAGGGGCTGCAGAATCCCTGAGGGAGCTGGAAGGGGCTGCAGAATCCCTGAGGAGCTGGAAGGGGCTGCAGAATCCCTGAGGAGCTGGAAGGGGCTGCAGAATCCCTGAGGGGCTGGAAGGGGCTGCAGAATCCCTGAGGGAGCTGGGAAGGGGCTGCAGAATCCCTGAGGAGCTGGAAGGGGCTGCAGAATCCCTGAGGAGCTGGGAAGGGGCTGCAGAATCCCTGAGGAGCTGGGAAGGGGCTGCAGAATCCCTGAGGAGCTGGAAGGGGCTGCAGAATCCCTGGCAGCGCTGGCCAAGGGTTCTGGAGCTGTGGCAGCCTCGGGGCCGTGCCCATTGCCTGGGCACAATGAATTCCTGTGCGATGCCAGGCCATGCCAGGGCTGTCTGTCCTTCCAGCAAAATTTCCATGGAAATGGGGCTGGGTAGCACAAGGAGGCTCCTGGGAAGCCAATCCTCAATTCCCACCCCACAAGGACTCCACTGCAGGATTAAATAAAGATTCCAATAAACCCCTGATGGTTTTTTAATGCAAATTCCAAGTGCAGGGCCGAGAAGGAGCTGTTTTTCCTGAAGACTTACAGGATCCATTTGAATAGCTCATGCTTCAGATGTATGAGCTGGTGGCATTTTTGCATGAGGAGATCTGAATATATTCAAATCAAATCTCCAGAGTTGTGCTCTGTCACACAAGGGCCATTTCCAGATTCCATGGGCTGCACTTTTCCAGCCACCCAACTGAGAAATAAATACCTGCAGTGTGCTTCTTCCATGCTTGGAAAAATCCATCATTTACACTTCCATTTCCAAGCATGAAACACTGAATTCCTGTTCACTGAGTGGGCACTTGGAAATTCCACTACAGAGGAGCTGAGTAACCACCAGCCTCATTTAGAAAGCTTCTGAATGTGGGAAATATATTCCAAAATGTAAAGGATTTTTCCAACGTGTTTCCACTCCTGCTGGGAATACACTCAAATGATCCAGAGTGAATTAATGATGATTTTGCCCGCATTTTGGGTACTCAAAAGGAATAAACATTTTCAGACAGTATTTCATGGCAATTATTTTTCTATTCATCTAAAAATAAAATCATTCCATTTGGAAAAACATTCCAACACCTGTGCCATCCATGATTTCCAACCAATAAATAATAAATAAAACCCTCTAAGGAAAATCCAGAAATCTCTCTGCTTTGTTCAAAAATTGATATTTTGGAAGAAAGGAATGTGAGCTGAGGAATTATGATGCTCATTTATCCCTAATCCACTGAAAGGGAAGGAAAATGTCCCTTCAAGGGCTTTCTCCAAGTCATCCTGAGAGACATTTCCCCAAATCATCAGAGAGCAGCCAAAAATTGGAATGTTCTGGAGCCCCTTAGAAAATCTCCACCAGGAAAAAAGGGTTAAAGGACAAGGCAGAAATGAAAAGTGTATTTGGCAGAGGCTGCAGGTTTGGTTTTAATAACCAAACACCAAAAGTGACAGGAAGGATTCCAAATGGCTCTCTGTGGCATTGCAAAGGGACACAAATTGTGGAAAAATAAAAATTCCAGTGGATGGAGGGTGACCTCAGCTCTGAGGAATCCTGAATTTCTGAACTGTAAAAATGGCTTTAAAAAGGTGGTCAAAAATGGCTTCAGGTGGATTTACCTGGAAGTGAGGCCTCACCCACTTTCCCAGGAAATTCCAGGTGTTTGAGCACCATTCCTTTCCTCTGCAGCTGAGCAGGGCAGCTCACAACAGCTCAACACCAAACACAGGCAGCAGCTTTCATTTATTCATCACAAAAATTCAACTTATTCCCTCCTGGCCTGGCTGCTTTCATCCAGAATATCTCCATGCATGAGCTGCTCCCACAGACAGGAACAGAAACCACCACCACCAAAGCCAACCCACAACAAACCAAAAAACCCAAACACAACCCAACTTCCTCTGCAGCTCCCTAAAAATCCTGCCTGCATCACCTTTGGCAGAGACAGCTCTTGGCAAAGGAGTGGGAGCTGCAGAAAATGGCATTTGGCAGGAATTCAATATTCAGCTTCACATCTCTGACAGACAAAGCAGCTCCTTCTTCCAAAGCCCAGGAGCTGCCCCACACATCTGGATCCACAACTCCCAAAAACTCCCCCAGGATTCACTCCAAGCACGCTGAAAGCTGCAATCCCTCACCCTCCTCACATTTTTGGTGGAATTTCTGGTTTCTTTCAGCCCTGTAACAGCAGAATAATGAACAGAGATGATGTTAAAACCATGGGAAGGAGTGGGAAAACCATGGAGGTTCTCACACTGCCAGGGATTTGCAGGGGCAAAGCACAAACTGGAGATAATTACATTGATAACATGAAATAATTAATTAAACATCAGCCAGAAAAGAAATATTTGGCCAATTTACTGCCTGTGAGGACAACATTCACTGCCAGTTCCTCCCCAGCTCCCTTGATGATGCCAGCAGGAAAATTCAGCGAGAAAAGGGAAATTCAGAGAAAAGCCCTTCTGGCTGGTATGAAATGTTCTATTTATCTCAAAATCAGCATTTTTAGCAACGAGCAGCAATTTTTTCACTTGCTCTTTTCCGGAGAGCTTTGCACAGAGGTGTCCCATGGCGTGTGCAGGATGAGGGAAAGCTGCCCCATTTCTGACAGCACAGGGTGCCCATTGCAGCCTGACTGTGTCTAATTCCTTCCACTGCCTTTTCCAGAGGTGATTCATGGCTGCCTCAGCTTTCCTGGAAAACATTTCTCACAGTCTGCAAGGTATGGAAAGCAGGCTGTTCTCCTGGGCTGCCTTCTGACCGGGAATCTCTGTGCCTCCCTCTCTTTAGAGACAAACAGCAGCTTTAATAACTTCGTTCTATCAACTCTGGTTGAATTCTTTTTCCCCTAAATATCAGAAGAAAACAAAACTTATGCATATCTTTCACCCTATTCCCTGCATATCCTGGTTTCTTGGAACTCCAGCCTTAGAAGCCTAAAACCAGGTGCCTTTTTCATGATTTCATTGAAAGGAAATGCAGAAAGAGCCTCATTGAGCACTTGTATCACCTGCTCAGTTTTGTTCTATTCTTGGAAGCCACAACACTACAAAGAGCTGTGTTCCCTAGAGGGACTGGGCAATAATTACAAGTTCCCTGAGACTCCATGGCTGAGTGGTTCCCAAAATCCCTGAGGTGTCACTGAAAGCCAAGGCAGAGCAGTGAGAGCAGCCCAGAGCTCTGAGCCTGGAGGGAGCTGCTCCAATGAACCTTCAGAGCAGCTCCCAGCCCTCATCCCCTCCCTTCTCCACAGGGAATGGGAGGGACCTTTGATCCCTGTGCAGATCCCAGCTGGGGACACCAAAGCTCCCTGGGACATTTTCCACTCTCTTACACCTGGGCTGCTGCAATTCCACACTGAACAGATCCTGCTCTCAGTGCCCACAGCAGCTGGGGCTGCCCCTGCACCCCTGGCAGTGCCCAAGGCCAGGCTGGACACTGGGGACAGTGGGAGGTGTCCCTGCCATGGCAGGGGTGGCACTGGGTGGGATTTGAGGTCCCTTCCATCCCAAACCATTCCATGGTTCTGTGATTCCTTCTAAGACCAAAACCCATTTCCAGTGTTGTAAAATGTCCCAAGTGAAGGTCAAATAATAAATCTGAGGGTGATAACACACATGGAGGGAATTCCTAAGGTTTCAAAGGATCCCAAACTGATTTGGGTTGGAAGGGACATTAAAGATCATCTTAACCCACCCCTGCCATGGCAGGGACACCTCCCACTGTCCCCAGTGCCCAGCCTGGCCTTGGGCACTGCCAGGGATCCAGGGATGGAATTCCATGCCAGCCCTGCCCACCCTGCATTGTTATTCCTCATTGCCAGGATCCCACCCAGCCCTGCCCTCTGGCACTGGGACCATTCCCAGCTGGGTTTGCACAGGGATCCCTGCCAGGGAAGGTTCTGGAAGGAACCTGGACACAGGGAGTGAGTCCTGAGGGGATGGAACTCAAATCACAGGGGGAAGGCAGAGGGAATCAGAGAAAAGGATTAACAAAATCTGGATTTGGGTTGGGAAGGAACTTAAAACTCATCCCATTCCACCCCTGCCATGGCAGGGACACCTCCCACTGTCCCCAGTGTCCAGCCTGGCCTTGGGCACTGCCAGGGATGCAGGGATGGAATTCCATCCCAGCCCTGCCCATCCTGCCAGGGATGAAATTGTTCCTAATATCTGATCTAAACCTGTAATTTCTCAGTGTGAAGCCATTCCCTGGGTGCTGTCCCTGCATCCCCTGGCAATTGTCTCTCTCCAGCTTTCCTGGGGCTCCTCCAGGCCCTGCAAGGCCGCCCTGAGCTCAGCCCAAAGCTTCTCCTGTGCAGGTGAGCAATGCCAGCTGTGCCAGCCTTTCCTGCCCAGACTGTTCCAGCATTTCTGTTCATGGCTTTTCTCAGCCCCCAGCCCTGGTTTGGAAGCTCCCCCTGCTCCTTTCCCCCCATGGAGGCAGAAAGGGCCCAAAGGTGCCAGGAGGGCTCAGCCCTGAGCTGTTCCTGCTGTGTTTGCAGCTGGTGCCGCTCTCCAGGGTGTTTCTGAGGAACCTCATTAACTCCTGCAACAGCAATGCTCAGTCACAGGAAAAGCTGTGCTGAGTGCTCAGCCCTCAGCAAACACCACTGTGGCCCTCTGAGCAGCTGAGCTTTACCATTCTTTCCAGCAGAACTGGGTTCTGATTACATACTCCTCTTTAAATACTCCTCTTTAAATACTCCTCTTTAAATTCTCCTCTTTAAATACTCCTCTTTAAATACTCCTCTTTAAACTCGCAGTGTTTTCCTGTGCCCAAGTGTTCTCCACAGGAACAGCCTGGCCATGGCTGAGAGCCCCTTGTAGCAGGCACACTTGCACCAACTCTATTTCAGATTTTAAGCACCACAAACCAATCACTCCTCAAAGTGATCTGATCCAACAGCCTCTACCTTGATAGTGTCTGAAGGCAGCTCAGAAAATCCCAGCTGGCATTTCCAACCTGCCCAGCAGAGCAAGGAAAGAGCTGAAATTGCATTTCCAGTTCCACTTTCTGCAACCCCAACGTCCCAGCAGGGCTGAAATGCCAAATTACAGAGTCCAAATCGGCATTTGCAAGGCAAAGCCTAAGCAGGACAGGCAGCAACAAAGGGAGACTCAAACAACTGGGGGGGAGAGAGATTAAACAATAATTTCCAAATACATGAAATAAATACAGTCAGAGCTCTCTGCTCAATAGTGAATTTGCGTCCCACATCCAATCTATTTTAAAAAATAAAGATCCTTCACTTTCAGGCTGGCACATGAAAATCTTGCAGCATTTCTTTGCTCATGGTGACTGTGTTTAAGTTTTGGATGCAGCTCTTTTCCCCAAACCCTCCTGGTCTGTCACGCTGGGTTTTGTTCTCCTCTCCCTCACAGGATCCTTTCCCTTGGCCTGAGTTGATCCTTGGGCAGATTTTAAGGATAAATATCATGGTGATTAAACCAAACCAGCACCAAACACTGAACTGGGGCACTTTAAGCCAGGCTTAGCCCAGGACAGGGTGACACAGAAGGAGGATTTAACTCGAATTTTCAATTTACTGAGTGATCCCCACCTCATTCCTGCCATTCCACCTGCTCCTCCCAGAACCAAGCATTTGTTACATTTATTTCTTCAGGAGTTTTTTACATTTTACCTTTCCCAGCATCATTCCTTACCAAGGCATGGGAAAGATGGATTTACCACAAATAACTGCGGGAGCTGATGCACAGTGAGAAATGAACACCTCCCAAAACCAGCATTGCTTTCCCAACCCAAAGTGGTCCCTAAATAGCAGCAAAACACCTCAGGGATGGGCAAAAACACCCCAGGTGGGGCAAAAACACCCCAGGGGGGGCAAAAACACCTCAGGGATGGGCAAAAACACCTCAGGTGGGGCAAAAACACCTCAGGGGGGGCAAAAACACCTCAGGGGGGGCAAAAACACCTCAGGGATGGGCAAAAACACCTCAGGGATGGGCAAAAACACCTCAGGTGGGGCAAAAACACCTCAGGGGGGGCAAAAACACCTCAGGGGGGGCAAAAACACCTCAGGTGGGGCAAAAACACCTCAGGGATGGGCAAAAACACCCCAGGTGGGGCAAAAACACCTCAGGGATGGGCAAAAACACCTCAGGGGGGGCAAAAACACCTCAGGTGGGGCAAAAACGCCTCAGGGATGGGCAAAAATACCCCAGGGATGGGCAAAAACACCTCAGGTGGGGCAAAAACACCTCAGGGGGGGAAAAACACCTCAGGGATGGGCAAAAACACCTCAGGGGGGGCAAAAACACCTCAGGTGGGGCAAAAACACCTCAGGGGGGGCAAAAACACCTCAGGGATGGGCAGAAATACCCCCGGTTGGGCAAAAACAGCTCAGGGGGGGCAAAAACACCTCAGGTGGGGCAAAAACGCCTCAGGGGGGCAAAAACACCCCAGGGGGGGCAAAAACACCTCAGGGATGGGCAAAACACCTCAGGTGGGGCAAAAACACCTCGGGGGGGCAAAAACACCTCAGGGATGGGCAAAAACACCTCAGGGATGGGGAAAACACCCCAGGTGGGGCAAAAACACCTCAGGTGGGGCAAAAACACCTCAGGTGGGGCAAAAACACCTCAGGGGGTGCAAAAACACCTCAGGTGGGGCAAAAACACCTCAGGGGGGGCAAAAACACCTCAGGGGGGGCAAAAATGCCTCAGGGATGGGCAAAAACTCCTCAGGGGGGCAAAAACACCTCAGGGATGGAGAAAACACCTCAGTGGGGCAAAACCACCTCAGGGGGGGCAAAAACACCTCAGGTGGGGCAAAAACACCTCAGGAGGGGCAAAAACACCTCAGGTGGGGCAAAAACACCTCAGGGATGGGCAAAAACACCTCAGGTGGGGCAAAAACACCTCAGGGGGCAAAAACACCTCAGGGATGGGCAAAAACACCTCAGGTGGGGCAAAAACACCTCAGGGATGGGCAAAAACACCTCAGGGGGGGCAAAAACACCTCAGGTGGGGCAAAAACACCTCAGGGATGGGCAAAAACACCCCAGGGGGGGCAAAAACACCTCAGGGGGGCAAAAACACCCCAGGTGGGGCAAAAACACCTCAGGGATGGGCAAAAACACCTCAGGGGGGGCAAAAACACCTCAGGCGGGGCAAAAACACCTCGGGGGGGCAGAAAACACCCCAGGGGGGGCAAAAACACCCCGGGGGGGGCAAAAACACCTCAGGGATGGGCAAAAACACCTCAGGGATGGGCAAAAACACCTCAGGGATGGAGAAAACACCCAGGTGGGGCAAAAACACCTCAGGTGGGGCAAAAACACCTCAGGGGGGGCAAAAACACCTCAGGGGGGGCAAAAACACCTCAGGAATTCCCACTGATTCCCCCTCCTAAAATTCTGCTTCAGAAATTTATTTATTTCAGATATTTATTAAATATCACAACCTGCAAGAAATGGACATTTTAGTTCTTATTTTCTATGTCCATAGTTTTGGACATTTTAATACCCTTTTTTCAATCTTATTGTTTCTTCCACAGCATGGACATTTTCATTCTTATTTTCTGTTCCATATTATTTTGAATTTTAGTTCATTTCTTTTTCCATAGTATTGGACATTTTAATTCTTATTTCATCACCTTTTTCCACAGTAACCGAAATTTTAGTTCTGATTTTTTTTTTCCACAGCAATGGACATTTTAATTCTTATTTTCTGTGTCCATAATAATGGAAATGTTAATTCTTATTTCATCTTCTTTTTCCACAGTAACAAATTTTAATTCTTATTTTCTGTGTCCATAATAATGGATATTTTAATTCTTATGTCATCTTCTATTTCCACAATAATAGAAATTTTACTTCTTATTTTCTATTTCCACAGCAAGGGACATTTTAACTCTTATTTTCTATGTCCATAGTAATGGACATTTTAATTCTTATTTCATCTTCTTTTTCCACAGTAATGAACATTTTAATTATTATTTTCTACTTCCATAGCAATGGACATTTTAATTCTTATTTCCTATGTCCATAATACTGGAAATTTTAGTTCTTATTTCATATTCTTTTTCCACAACAACGGAAATTTCAGTTCTAATGTTTTAATTCCATTGTAATGGACATTTTAATTCTTATTTCATCTTTTTTTTTTTTTTCCACAGTGGGAAAAATGGGACAATGAAACCCCACAGACCCCATTGACCATCCCATGTTCAATATCAGCACCCCAAATATTTTGGGACAATGATTTCCACACTTTAATTATGCATCACACCCACAAAAAAAATTAAATTCTATTTTAGAGCTCTGTCTCAAGTTCAGTTTCACTGAGCACAGCCCATATTTCAATTATTGCCAGCACATTTCTGTATTTTATGAGGGGAGAAAGAGCAAAAGGTAAAACCCCAATGAAAAAAACCCAAATGGCCACTGAGAAAGTGCTGAATAAATAAAGAAATAAAGATACAAAATAATTAATACCCAGAATTAACCAAACCCAGAAATTAACCAAACCGCAAAATTAACCAAACTCCAGAATTAATTAACATCCATAACCAACTCAGAATTAACCAAACTCCAGAATTAATTAACCGAACTCCAGAATTAATTAACCAAAGCCCAGAATTAATTAACCAAACTCCAGAATTAACCAAACTCCAGAATTAACCAAACCCAGAATTAACCAAACCCAGAATTAACCAAACTCCAGAATTAATTAACCAAACCCCAGAATTAATTAATCAAACTCCAGAATTAACCAAACCCCAGAATTAATTAACCAAACTCCAGAATTAACCAAACGCCAGAATTAATTAACCAAAGCCCAGAATTAACCAAACCCCAGAATTAATTAACCAAACCCAGAATTAATTAACCAAACTCCAGAATTAACCAAACCCCAGAATTAATTAACCAAACTCCAGAATTAATTAACCAAAGTCCAGAATTAACCAAACTCCAGAATTAACCAAACTCCAGAATTAACCAACCCAGAAATAATTAACGAAAGCCGAATTCACCAACCGAATTAACCAAACCCAGAATTAATTAACCAAAGCCCAGAATTAATTAACCAAAGCCCAGAATTAAACTCAATGCACAAATCTCCAGAATTAACCAAACTCCAGAATTAATTAACCAAACCCTAGAATTAACCAAACTCCAGAATTAACCAAACTCCAGAATTAATTAACCAAACTCCAGAATTAACCAAAGTCAAATAAAACCCAACCAAAGCAAATAAAAACCAACCCAGAATAATTAAAAATTATAAACGCTGTCACAATTCAATATATGCATTTGCTTCATTGTTTTTTAATTATTTCCTTCATCTTTAGTTGTCCTGACCTTCAGTTAAAACATCAAATATTACTAATTAATAATCCATATTATTTATGAATTTATCAAAAAACCTGAATAAACCACTGAATTAACTGTGCAATAAACTGTCACAGAATTCAATTTTTGGTGCTAAAATGATTTTATTTTATCCTGCTCTGCGTGGGACAGCTCAGTGACTGCTGATAATAATCAATAAAAAATAAATTTCAAAGTGACTGCTGATAATAATAAATAAAAAATGCCCAGATGTGCATTTTGGAACATTTTGGTTCATCTTGGGTGCAGCCCAAGGAGGCTTTAAAAAATTATTTATTATTATGCATCCATGGAGGCTTAAAAAAAAAATTTATTAAAAGATTTATTACATTTTATTTTAATAAACTATTAAAATTTATGATTAAATTATTAAAATTCTTATACTACTATAATATAATAATATTATATACATAATATATAATTATATATATAATTGTATATATAATATATTATATAATATATAATATAAAAATATATAATGTTAGTTATGTGGTGTCATATTAATTTATCACTAAATTATTATTTCGTCTTTATTATTTAAATAAATAAGGCTAAATAATAAATATTATTTTTAATAAATTTAATATATAAATCCCTAAATAATAATTATAATATATAATGTATAAATAATATTATTTATATAATATACATTAATATTTTTATATATTATATATTTTATATTATAATCTATTTAATATAAATCAGCATCATTTATTTTATAGTTATTAAATATTTATCTCATTTTTATATTTAATAATATATAAATAATAATAATACATAAATAATATTCTAATTTTTATAAAATTTATAAATAATATTATTTCTATATTATAAATAATAGAAATAAATTTTTTTAATATAAATCCCTGCTTCATTTTTAATTCTGTTCCAGCTCAGCCTTCCCAGGGATTCCACAACATTTTCCTCAATTTCCCTTTGGTTTTCCAGGAAAATGAAATTGTGAATTTTGGGAATTTTCCCTCCACACTCTGAGCTCTGGATAGCAGGAAAATCTTTATTTTTTCATATTTCCAACAATATTTTTATCTCCAATATTTAAATCTCCAACCTCAAACCCATTCATGGCAATTTTCCAACACTGCTTTTCTATATTTGAAATTTTATTCTATTTTTGGTATTTTTGAGGCACCCAACAACCACCTTGTGCAGCAAGAGTTCTTCAAATATTTAAATATTATCAAATATTTAAATATTATAGTATTTAAATATATTGAAATTTAAATATTTAAATATTATTAAATTTAATATATAATATATTATATTATATATTAAATATATTTAAATATTTAAATATTATATTAGATATCAATATGATGTATTGATAAAATTTAAATATTTAAATATTATTAAATTTAATATATAATATATTATATATTAAATATATTAAAATATTTAAATATTATATCAGATATCAATATGATGTATTTCCATTTTTATTTTTACCTATAAAAGTTAGTTTGAAGTACTGATCAGCCAAAAAATGGTAAAAAATTGACCAAAAAAAAAAGGGGTTAAAACATCCAAAAAAACCCCAGGAATGGGGAAAAATTTGAATGAAATTCTGATTTTTGGATCTAAAAATCGGCAAAAATATTCCCAAATACCCAAAAAAAATTGCAAAAATTTCTGAGGATTTCAAGGAGTGGATTTGTGCCACAGAAATAATTGTGCCACAGAAATAATTAATTAATAATTAATTAATAATTCATCATTTTGGAGATAGAAGGTCCAAGTTATTTTATTTTTTTTTTTTTGGCAGAGAAAGAATGAAAAGCTTCAAAATAGATGCAGGTGCCAATAATTGATTTTATATTCATTTTATATTCATTTTATATTTTATATGAGGGAAACTTTGCCAAAATCAGGGCTGTGGTCACAAAAATCGATAAATGTAAAATCACTTTATTTTTTATTTATTTTTATTGAAATCTGCTTTGAAACTGGTTGGGTTTCAATCCAAGGAGCTTCAGAAAGGGGAAGGAAAAGGATTCCAGGGCAGGAAGAGATGAGCAGGAAATTCAGATTATTCAATGGTTCCTCAATATTTCCATTTTATTTCCATATTATTTCTTTCTTCAATATTTCCTTAATATTTCCTCAATATTTCTTCAATATTTCCTTAATATTTCCTCAATATTTCCATATTATTTCTTCAATATTTCCTCAATATTTCTTCAATATTTCCATATTATTTCTTCAATATTTGCTTAATATTCCCTTACTATTTCTTCAATATTTCTTCAATATTTCCTCAATATTTCTTCAATATTTCCTCAATATTTCCTCAATATTTCCTCAATATTTCTTCAATATTTCCTCAATATTTCCTTTATATTTCTTCAATATTTCTTCAATATTTCTTCAATATTTCCATATTATTTCTTCAATATTTCCTCAATATTCCCTTTTTATTTCTTCAATATTTCCTTTATATTTCTTCAATATTTCCTCAATATCTCTTCAATATTTCAATATATCCTCAATATTTCCCTAATATTTCTTCAATATTTCCATATTATTTCTTCAATATTTCCTTTATATTTCCTTATTAGTTCTTCCATATTTCTTCATTACTTCTTCAATATTTCTTCAATATTTCCTTAATGTTTCCTTTATATTTCTTCAATATTTCCTCAACGTTTCCTCAACATTTCCTTAATATTTCTTCAATAGTTCTTCAATATTTCTTTAATATTTCTTCAACATTTCCTCAATATTTCTTCAGTATTTCCATATTATTTCTTCAATTATTTCCAAATTATTTCTTCAATATTTCTTCAATATTTGCTTAATATTCCCTTACTATTTCCTCAATATTTCCTCAACATTTCCATATTATTTCTTCAATATTTCTTCAATATTTCCTCAATATTTCTTCAATATTTCCTCAATATTTCCTTTATATTTCCTCAATATTTCTTCAATATTTGCTTAATATTCCCTTTTTATTTCTTCAATATTTCCTCAATATTTCCATATATCCACAATATTTCCCTAATATTTCTTCAATATTTCTTCAATATTTCTTCAATATTTCCTTTATATTTCTTCAATATTTCCTTAATATTTCTTCAATATTTCCTTTATATTTCCTTTATATTTCTTCAATATTTCCTCAATATTTCTTCAATATTCCCTTTATATTTCTTCAATATATCCTCAACATTTCTTCAATATTTCTTCAATATATCCTCAATATTTCCCTAATATTTCCTCAATATTTCCTCAACATTTCCTCAACAATTTGTGCTGCTCTTGGCCCTCAGTGAAGGGAAATGCAAACTGGATTTGGGTTTTTTTTGTTGAGATTGGGATTCAATGTGAGAGATGGGATTTTTTATTTATTAGTTTTTATTTATATCACAGTTATTATAATTATTTCTATTTGAAACTGTGAGTTTTACAGTATTTTATTTCCATAAATTAAAAATGGAGCTGTATTTTTATAAGGGTTTTAATGATAAATTGTTTAATTAAGAAATGATATTAAGGGGAAATGGAAACTGGATTTGGGTTTTTTTTTTTGTTAAGGTTGGGATTAAATGTGAGAAATGGGATTTTTTATTTATTTGTTTTTATTTCTATTACAGTTATTACATTATAATTATTTATATATAAAACCATTAGTTTTATAGTATTTTATTTTCATTAATTACAAATGCAATTTGGTTTTTTTTATAAGGGTTTTAATGATAAATTGTTTAATTAAGAAATGATATTTAAATTATTTTTACTTTTAACTTGATTACTAACTACTTGTGGTTTGTAATGTGGATTTTCTTATTTAATTACACAATATTACTTATGAAGAAGGATTAGTTTGGGTTTTAAAACCTTTCTCTTGTTTTATATATTTATATATATTTATATATATTTATATGTATTTTTATATATTTATATATATTTATATATATTTATATGTATTTTTATATACTTATATATATTTATATATACTTATATTTATATGTCATCTATATTAATATATCATATATATTTATATATAAATATATATAATGTATATTTTTATATATATCATTATCTATGAAAACTTATTTAAACTAGATTAAACTTTGACACATCCCTGGGGATGAGGATGGATCTGAGAGCACAAATTCCACCAAAAAATGGAATATCACATGAAAAGGATGGAAAACCACAAAAACCTAATTGGCAATTATTTCCTGATCCATTTTCTGAAATAAATGAGTACCCAGGAACAGAGTTTTTAAAATAAAACCCATCTGGGTGCTGGGTGATTTTTGAGTGGTTTTGGGGTGATTTTAGGGGTCTATTTTGGGGGAGCATTTTCTGGGATTTTTTCAATTTTTCACGTCATTTTTGGGGCATTTTCTGGTATTTTTGGGGATTTTTTTTTCAATTTTTGGGGCCTATTTTGGGGTAATTTGGGTGGATTTCTTGGGGTGTATTTTTTTTAATATTTTGGTGGCATTTTTTGAGATTTTTCCCCAATTTTTTGGGAGAATTTTGGAGTATTTTGGCCGTATTTCTGGGTAATATTTGGGGTATTTTATTTTTTTTTACATTTTTTGGGGTGTTTTTTGAGTATTTCTGGGTGGTATTTTTGGGTAATATTTGCGGTAATTTTGTGGATTTGTTTTGATTTTTGGGGGTATTTTTGGGTGTATTATTGGAGTATATTTTGTGGTTATTTTTTTTAAATTTTTTATTTTTTTTCTGTTATTTTGGGTGCTGGGTGAAAAAAGAATTGCAATTCCTCAAGCCCACACTCAACACTGAAGTTACAGATCCAAAGTGAAAAACAAGTTCAGAAAATCCCAATTTTTTCCACATTTGCCAAGGTGAAGATCAGAAGAAATTATATAAAAATAGATATATTTGATCTGTGGTAATTTCCTGTACTTCAATAAAAAGCAAAAATCCAGAATTTAAGGAATTCCTAACTGTGATTTGGATAACTCCATAGGAAGTGCTTGGGTAAATTGAATTTTTTTACTCTGGAAGGTTTTGGGGTTGGTATTAACAAACTGGGCATGAAGAATTTTTATTTCTTCTGAGAATAAATTGGCATTTAACAAAATTAACAGGAAGGGCAGGTTCAAAGCATTTATTGGATCAACCCTCCTGAAATAGGGCAATCCAGGATTATTGAGGGGAGGGGGAAAATCCCATTTCAATGGAGAAAAAATTCCAATTCAATGGAGAGAAAAAAATCCCATTTAAATGGAGAGAAAAAATTCCCATTTAAATGGAGAGAAAAATTCCCATTTAAATGGAGAGAAAAAATTCCCATTAAACTGCAGAGAAAAATTCCCATTTAAATGGAGAGAAAAATTCCCATTTCAATGGAGAGAAAAAATTCCCATTTCAATGGAGAGAAAAAATCCCATTTAAATGGAGAGAAAAATTCCCATTTAAATGGAGAGAAAAATTCCCATTTAAATGGAGGGAAAAAATTCCCATTTCAATGGAGAGAAAAATTCCCATTTAAATGGAGAGAAAAAATTCCCATTTAAATGGAGAGAAAAATTCCCATTTAAATGGAGAGAAAAAAATTCCCATTTAAATGGAGAGAAAAATTCCCATTTCAATGGAGAGAAAAATTCCCATTTAAATGGAGAGAAAAAATTCCCATTAAACTGCAGAGAAAAATTCCCATTTAAATGGAGAGAAAAATTCCCATTTCAATGGAGAGAAAAAATCCCATTTAAACTGCAGAGAAAAAATTCCCATTTAAATGGAGAAAAAAATCCCATTTCAATGGAGAGAAAAATTCCCATTTAAATGGAGAGAAAAATTCCCATTTAAATGGAGAAAAAAATTCCCATTTAACTGCAGAGAAAAAATTCCCATTTAAATGGAGAGAAAAAATTCCCATTTAAATGGAGAGAAAAATTCCCATTTAAATGGAGAGAAAAAATTCCCATTTAAATGGAGAGAAAAAATTCCCATTTAAATGGAGAAAAAATTCCCATTTCAATGGAGAGAAAAAATTCCCATTTAAATGGAGAGAAAAAATTCCCATTTAAATGGAGAGAAAAAATTCCCATTTAACTGCAGGGAAAAAATTCCCATTTAAATGGAGATAAAAATCCCATTTAAATGGAGAGAAAAAATCCCATTTAAATGGAGAAAAAAATCCCATTTAAATGGAGGGAAAAAATTCCCATTTAAATGGAGAGAAAAAATTCCCATTTAAATGGAGAGAAAAAATTCCCATTTAAAATGGAGAGAAAAATTCCCATTTAAATGGAGAGTAAAATTCCCATTTAAGTGCAGGGAAAGAGTTTTAGGAGTGTTACACCTGCTGGGAAAAGCAGAGTGTTCACAGAGGGAACCAACCAAAAACAGCAAAATTCAGAATATTCCCAAACACTGTGTGAGGACCCTTGATCAGCACCAAATTCCACAGCTCTGCTGCACAAGTTGGCATTTTCTGGGCACATTTTGCACCAAACCAAAGGAATTTTCGAAAATTTCACCCCCTGACCAAGATGACAACTCCAAAATCTGGGATTCAGCCTCAGGGCCTCGTTTCCCTCTCTGCACCTTCCTGATATCTGGGCAACAAAATAAATTAAATTGTGGCTTCCTAAAAATGTCATTTATTTCCAGCTTTCAAGAGTTATCAGCTCTTGCCAGCTCTGTCACTGGATAAAATGAAGCTGAATTATGTATTTCAGTGCTGAAACACACCTAAACTGATTTTTCATCTATCAAAATCTGTGTGCACCTACCTTCCAAGGACCCTACCTGCCTTCCTTTTGAGTTTTGTGTCATTTCTAAAACTTGGAGACCTTTCCTCCCACCTGCAGACAGATATTGATTCAAGTTCAAGGCAGTTCTCCCACTCTTCACCTTAGAAATGTAATTTATGCAGGATCTGGGCATGGTGAAGAAAACACAGTTTGTGCTGAGATGATGAGACTCAAATTCATTTGTGATCACTGCCCCACCTTCCATTTGTCACCACTGCCCCACCTTCCATTTGTCACCACTGCCCCACCTTCCATTTGTCACCACTGCCCCACCTTTCAACCCCATTACGTTTAACTCAAATCTGTTTCAAAACCAAGCACCTCCTCCAGCATGAAAGGGTTTGACGGCAAAAAACAAGGAAAAAAGAATAAAACCACAACATCGGGTGCATCAAATACAACCTTAAGCACAAAGCTCAGGCCAGGGGGGTGCAGGGATATTTGATTTCATTTCTGTTTCACGCAGTTTCACCCTGAAGGAATCAAAGGAATGAAGGTAGAACAGCTGTAGGTGATGAAAGTCCCGGGGTATCACCGAGGTTTGGGCACCACGGAGTGCCAGCTGTGCCCACCTTGTGCCCAGCCCAGAGCACTCAGTGCCACCTCCAGGGCACACCTGCAGGGATGGGCACTGCAAAGCTCCCTGGGCAGCCCCTGCCAAGGCCTGAGCTCCCTTTCCATGGGCAAATTGCTGCTGCTGTCCCAGCTGAGCCTGCCCTGGCCCAGCCTGAGGCCGCTCCCGGAGCCGAGCCCGGCCCCTGCTGGCTCCACCCTCGGAGCGGGCTCAGCTCAGCCCGGCTCGGCACCGAGGGGACGGGCGGGACACGCAGCCAAGCCTCGCCCCTCATTCCCCGCTCCCCGGAGGTTTCTCTCCCCCCAGAGAAGCGCACAGCCCCGGCCCCGCAGCCCGCGCCCCCCTCCCGGCTCCCGGCCCGCCTCACCCGGCACGGGCCGTCCTGGAAGACGCGCGGGTCCAGGTTGCAGGCGATGGTGGCGGTGGGCAGATCGCGGAGCGCCACCGCCTCCATCTCGCGGTCAACGAAGCTCCACTCCGCGTCCGCCTCCTCTTCCTCCTCCTCCCCTTCCTCCTCGTCTTCCCCGGGCGGCAGCGGCTGCTGGAGCGGCGGCTCCTCCATGGCCGGAGGGGAGCGGAGGCGGCAGCAGCGACGTCGCGAAGGCGGCTTCTCCCACCCCCCGCCCGCCATCTTGCTTCCTTCGCCCCCGCCCCGCAGCAGCCAATCGGAAGCCGCCGCCGCGCCCACCCTGGGCCGTGTCAGCCAATCGGAAGCCGCCGCCCCTGCGGCAACAGGTGGGGCGTGAGGCCGCGTCCGCCATGTTGGGCGAGGGCAGCGCCGTGAGGGAGCGGCTGAGCTCCCACCCACAAAATAAACTATATATGTATAAAATATACTATATTTACCGTCTGTACTGTATATTTAGTATATATTGTGTATGTAATACACGTACCCACTATATATAATATATTCTAGCTGAAAATTTACCATATACCATATTATTTACCATATAAAATACCATATATTGTTATAATACCATATATTAATATAATATACCATATATATTATAATTATACTACCATATATATTTTAATATCATACATTATTATACCTTATCTAATTTACCATATCATTTTCCATATAATATACCATGTATATATATCCTATAGTGTATGTATTGCCTTTATAACATTTTGCTATATTATGTGTAATATAATATAAAAAAATATGCTGTATATACTATGCTGTATGCCTATGTGGTATATATCTAATATACAGTATATAATACATAAAAAGGTGCTTTATGTAACAATACACTCCTTGTATGTGGGAATATAAATAACATAGTGTATATAATACCTATAAAATTTGCTGTATCTAATAATATACTGTATGTATATAAATATATATTTATATAAAAATTGCTGTATATAATGCTATATTATGGCTAGAAAGACATGAGCTCCATGTCCCATGCCTGGAAGTGTTCAAGGCCAGGTTGGATGGTCTATAACATAAATACTAAATATTTATATAAAATGCCACATGAATATTAAAATTCCTCACTCAAAGACTTACAAATCAGCTGAAAATTGCCACTGTGTGTTATAATTCACTAATCTGCCTTGGTGGGCTTGGCTGGTTAGTCTGACTTAAGAGACCTGGGCAAATATTTTTATTATATTTTCAATATAATGTGCCTGTATCTATATAAAATATCTTCTATAACATTACCCTTCAGTTTATTTTTATATATAATTAGCACCGCCTTCCAGGGGAAGGCCCAAGCTTCAAAGGTCACAGAGTTTTATGAAGTTATTGCTTTTCATGAAGTTACTGGTTTTTATGAAGTTTTTTATTAAGTTATTTACAAGAAGTTATTTTTATGAAGTTATTGTTTCTGAAGTTATTTTTATGAAGTTATTGTTTATGAAGTTACTTTATAGTGAATTTTTATTTTTTTTCTGAAGGTATTGTGAGCCCTAAGGTGGAGAGCAAAAAAAGGAATTTCCCGCAATGTTTGGGGCCAAAAAAGGAATTTCCTGCAATGTTTGGGCCAAAAAAAGGAATTTCCCGCAACGTTTGGGGCCAAAAAAAAGAAATTTCCCGCAATGTTTGGGGCCAAAAAAAGGAATTTCCGCAATGTTTGGGGCAAAAAAGAATTTGGGAATTTGGGAAAAAAATTTCCGCAAATTTTGGGCCAAAAAAGGAATTTCCCGCAATGTTTGGGGCCAAAAAAAAGGAATTTCCCGCAATGTTTGGGGCCAAAAAAAGGAATTTCCCGCAATGTTTGGGGCCAAAAAAGGGAATTTTCCTGCAATGTTTGGGGCCAAAAAAAAGGAATTTCCCGCAATGTTTGGGGCCAAAATAGGAATTTCCCGCAATGTTTGGGGCCAAAAAAAGGAATTTCCCGCAGTGTTTGGGCCAAAAAAAGGAATTTCCCGCAATGTTTGGGGCCAAAAAAAGGAATTTCCCGCAATGTTTGGGGCCAAAAAAAAGGAATTTCCCGCAATGTTTGGGGCCAAAAAAAAGGAATTTGGAAATTCATTCATTTTGGGCCAAAAAAAGGAATTTCCCGCAATGTTTGCGCCAAAAAAAAGGAATTTCCCGCAATGTTTGGGGCCAAAAAAAAGGAATTTCCCGCAATGTTTGGGGCCAAAAAAAGGAATTTCCCGCAATGTTTGGGGCCAAAAAAGAACGAATGTTTCCACAAAAGAACAATGTTTGGGGCCAAAAAAAGGAAATTTCCCGCAATGTTTGGGCCAAAAAGAATTTGGAAATTTTCATGTTTGGGCCAAAAAAGGAATTTCCCCCAATGTTTGGGGTCCAAAAAAGGAATTTCCGCAGTGTTTGGGGCCAAAAAAAGGGAATTTCCTGCAATGTTGGGGCCAAAAAAAAGGAATTTTCCTGCAATGTTTGGGGCCAAAAAAAGGAATTTCCTGCAATGTTTGGGGCCAAAAAAGGGAATTTCCTGCAATGTTTGGGACCAAAAAAGGGAATTTTCCCGCAATGTTTTGGGCCAAAAAAAGGAATTTCCCGCAATGTTTGGGGCCAAAAAAAAGAAATTTCCTGCAATGTTTGGGCCAAAAAAAAGGAATTTCCCGCAGTGTTTGGGCCAAAAAAGGAATTTCCCGCAATGTTTGGGCCAAAAAAAAGGAATTTCCTGCAATGTTTGGGGCCAAAATAGGAATTTCCTGCAATGTTTGGGCCAAAAAAAAGGAATTTCCCGCAATGTTTGGGGCCAAAAAAGGGAATTTCCTGCAATGTTTGGGGCCAAAAAAAAGGAATTTTCCCGCAATGTTTTGGGCCAAAAAAGGAATTTGACAATGTTTCATTGGGCCAAAAAGGAATTTCCCGCAATGTTTGGGGCCAAAAAAAGGAATTTCCCGCAATGTTTGGGGCCAAAAAAGGGAATTTCCTGCAATGTTTGGGGCCGGTTTGAGTGCAAGTGAGGGTGATTAACGCTAATGATTGTGAAAAACGCCAATCACTTGTTTTTAAAATTTTAAATTTTAATAGTAATAAAATGGTTATAAAAAGAGTAACACAATTAGAGTAATGACAATTTGGACAAATTGAATTAGCACGATATGAGACAATAAATACAAAGAGTTGTGGATGTCTGGGTACTTTTTCTGAGCATCACAAGCCCGAAAAAGGCCCCACGTTAACAGAGGATTAACCCTTAAAAACAATAACCTGTTGCATATTCACACACCTCATCCATGATGCATAAATTCCATTCAAACACAGGATTCTGGCTGGGCAGTGTCAGCTCCGTCCTCTGAATCTTGATGAAGGAAAAAGTTCATTTCTTGTGATAACGGAGCAATAAATTCTTTTTCTGTGAAAGATTCAGGTGTCCTGTGGCTGTTACCTCACTGCCAGTCCTTTATTTAACAAAAATATCTTACATAGCATCGTTTGTATTTTAACATTTTATGACCTAAAACTATATTTAACACACTGCTTAAGAGAATTAATACAACATTACTTTCTAACACAACACATATAATATTTATTGGAATCGTAGCGAAAAGCCAATCAGAAAATCCATGCATTTCTCACATGATTAACGCTGATAATTAACGCTGATAATTAACGCTGATAATTAACGCTGATGATTAACGCTGATAATTAAGGCTGATGATTAACGCTGGTGGTTTCCCGCAGGAAAGGGACTCGCTGTGCTGACACCTCCATCTGGCGGCCCAAAAAAACACCTTGGACACGGACAGGCGGCTGCCTGCAATGGAATGGAATAAAATAAAATAGAATAAAATAAAATAAAATAAAATATAAAATACAATCAAATAAAATGAAATTTTAAAATGGAATTAAATATAAAAATTAAATGAAATAAAATGAAACTAAATGAAATAAAATAAAATAAAAAAATATAAAATAGAATCAAATGAAATGAAAATAAAATGAAATTTAATATAAATAGAATGAATATAAAGAAATAATTTAATACATTTAATTTAATATAAATAAAAATTTAAATTAAATTAAATTTAAATAAAATATAAGTAAAATGAATATAAATATATATAATATATATATAATATATATAATAACAATATATAATATTATATATTATATAATATATATATTTATATAAATATAAATAAATAAAATCAATACAAATAGAATGAAATTTAAAAATGAAATGAAATATAAAATAAAAATTAAAATGAAATAAAATATAAAATTTAAATGAAATAAAATGAAACTAAATGAAATAAAATAAAAAACGAAATAGAATAAAATAAAATAAAATAAAATAAAATAAAATAAAATAAAATAAAACATAAAATAGAATCAAAAGAAATGAAAATAAAATGAATATAAATAAATAATTTAATAAATTTAATTTGAATAAAAATTTAAATTTAAATTAAATTAAATTTCAATTTAATATAAATAAAATGAATATAAATAAATAATTTAATAAATTTAATTTGAATAAAAATTTAAATTTAAATTAAATTAAATTTCAATTTAATATAAATAAAATGAATATAAATATATATAATATATATAATATATAATAACAATATATAATATTATATATTATATAATATATATATTTATATAAATATAAATAAATAAAATCAATACAAATAGAATGAAATTTAAAAACGAAATGAAATAGAAAATAAAATTTTAAAATGGAATTAAATATAAAAATTAAATGAAATAAAATGAAACTAAATAAAATAAAATAAAATAGAACAAAATAAAATTAAATAAAATAGAATAAAATTAAATTAAATAAAATAAAATAGAATAAAATTAAATTAAATTAAATTAAATATAAAATAGAATCAAATGAAATGAAAATAAAATGAAATTTAATATAAATAGAATGAATATAAAGAAATAATTTAATACATTTAATTTAATATAAATAAAAATTTAAATTAAATTAAATTTAAATAAAATATAAGTAAAATGAATATAAATATATATAATAATATATATAATATATAATAATATATTATATATATATTTATATAAATATAAATATAAATAAATAAAATAAAATTAATACAAATAAAATGAAATTTAAAAATGAAATGAAATAGAAAATAAAATTTTAAAATGGAATTAAATATAAAAATTAAATGAAATAAAATGAAACTAAATGAAATAAAATAAAATAATAAAATTAAATAAAAAACGAAATAAAATAAAATGGAATAAAATAGAATAAAATACAATGAAATATAAAATACAATTCAAAAATGAATTGAAATATAAAATAAAATAATAAAATAAAATTAAGAATGAAAGAAAAGAAAAGAAAATAAGAAAATTAAATTTAAAATAAAATAAAATAAATAGAATAAAATATAAAATATAAAATATAAAATATAAAATATAAAATATAAAATATAAAATATAAAATATAAAATATAAAATATAAAATATAAAATGAAATGAAGTAAAATAGAATGAAATGAAATAAAATGAAAGGAAATGAAAAAACTAAAATAGAATAAAATTAAATTAAATTAAATATAAAATAGAATAAAATAAAATGAAATTTTAAAATGAAATATAAAATAAAATTAAAAAATGAAATATAAAATAGAATAAAATAAAGTAAAAAATTAAATAAAATATGAAATAAAAAAATAAAATATGAAATAAAATAAAATAAATAGAATAAAATATAAAATATAAAATCTAATAAAGTAAAATAGAATGAAATTAAATAGAATAAAAGAAAAGGAAATAAAATAGAAAATCAAATATATAAAATGAAATTAAACAAAACAGAATAAAATATAATACCAAATAAAAATATAATGAAATAAAATGAAATTTGAAAACAAAATAGAATAAAATATAATATCACATAAAAATATAATGACATAATATTTTTTTATTATATAATATGTTCTGTTTTCAAATGAAATTTGAAAACAGAATAAAAGAAAAGGAAATAAAATATCAAATCAAATAGAATATAAAATGAAATTAAACAAAATAGAATAAAATATAATGTCAAATAAAAATATAATGAAATAAAATTAAAATAAAAAAACAAAATGGAATTCAATAGAATTAAATAAAATACAAAATAAAATAGAATAAAATTAAATGAAATAGAATAGAATAGAATAGAATAGAATAGAATAGAATAGAATAGAATAGAAGGAAAAAATAAAATAAAATATATAAAATATAAAATGAAATGAAAGGTAATATAACATAATATATTATGATATGATATGATATACATAATGAAATAAAGTGAAATTTTAAAAAATAGAATAAAATACAATATAATATAAAAAATATATTAAAATGAAATGAAGTAAAATAGGAAAAAAATAAATCAAATAAAACAGAATAAAATAAAAGGAAATAAAATCTAAAATTAAATTTAAAATTAAATTATAAAATAAAATTCCAAGCCTCACCGCCCTTTCCATGGGATTTTGTTCTAAAATCCAACCTGAACCTTTCGTTTGTGCATTTTTGCTTTAAAAAGTCACGAGATATTTTCGGCCAATGCAGCTGCAAGTGGTGAACGTAAATGGTGAATGCCTTGCATGCTGTTGATAAAAACACCAGCAAATATTAACATAGTGATCTATTCAAAAATAAAATTAAAATTAAAATATTCAAAAATAAAATTAAATAAAATTTAAAAAAAAAAAAAAAAGGAGAAAATCTGGTGAACATTTTCCACCTGAAATCTGACGTTCCACAGAATTCAAAAAATTCAGAAGCAAAACCTGGCAGCAGGAGATTCGTGTCCCTGCCGGCTGTGTTGTTCCAAGATGAACATTTTCCTTGGAGAGAGGTCGGGACCAGGTGTGGAACCGCTTCCAGCAGCTTTAGGAGGGAAAAGCTGAGAAAAACATCCTGAGATGTTTCCAGGGCTGGATGGGCTCAGCTGAGCACCAAGAATAGTGAGGAGAGGCTCCAGCTTGTGATAAATAGGATTCGTGCTGATAAAAAATTGAAACAGTAATCAATATTGATACAGTAATTAATATTTGAGAAAAATAAAACAGTTAATAGTTAAAAGTTGTAATGGGAAAGGAGGGGCTCCACCCACCCCCCCTTCCCAGCAGATGCTCTCAAGGACCACAGGAAAGAAGCTGAAGATACTAAAATGACCAAGAACCCGGTTGGGTCCCAGAAAATGCTAATTATAAGGGATTTATTGCTTTGATATGCAGATGCAGTGATAGGTTAGTCTTGGCTCCCATTGTACTGGCTTGGTGTCCGGTTTTGGGCTGTTTGGATGGCCTGGAAAGGCCCGGGGTGGCCTTGGGGCAGCCGCGTTTCAAAGGAACAGAAGAGGCTTCAGTTCTTTTCTCGGTCTCGGTGTTTATTAATTGTTTATCTAAAAGATTTTCTCTGGGCCCGACAGAGCTCTGCTCAGCAGCCAGCCATGAGCACACTCCCTGCCCTCCGGGCGGTCACCTATCTTTATACCCAAAGTTACGTGTACAATATTTATCATTTTTCCCCAATACCATTTATTCTTATTGCCCGGTGCACTTTTAGTAATGACCAATCCCAAAGTGCCACCATCACCACAGAAGATGGAGGAGAAGAAGAAGAAGAAGGACAGGACACGCCCCAATTCCTCCATCTTACTTCTCTAAACCCCCCTGTACAGAAATCCTAAACCCTGTGTTTCACTCTCTAATTAACCAATCCCTTCACCATTCACCCCGGTGAAACCCTCCTGTCCTCATACAGGTGTCGTCTCCTGTGTGGGATCAAAGTCCAGCCACCAGACACTTCTGGAACATTCCAGGACTCCCGAGCCCCCCAAGGGTGCTCTCGGTGGCACCTCAGTCCTGAGCTGCTGAGATCCCACAGCTTGGTGCACATGTGTAACCCAAAGGTGAATTAAAGGACAACGAGGAAGACTCCAGGGCCTTCATCAGTGACGACCCCCAAAGACTTGTGTGACCACCAAACCCAGTGGTGGTGCCTGCGTGGTAAAGGTGGTGATGAAGGTGGAGACAGAAAAGTGACAAACTGAAATTGGGAGGAGATGGCATTGACACATGGCATATAAGGTGTGACTTTCACTTGGCAGGCTGGTACGGGAAGTGGCAAGGGTCAAGAACCCTGCCCTCCATACCCCGCGGTTGTTTTTGCTTATGTGCTATTATTGGAACCAAATTATCCCTGATTTATATATATATATATATATATATATTAATTATTTCATTCAAAATGTTACTATTTTTAATATTGTTTGGTTCTTTTAAATGATGGGATAATTGGGCAAACATAACAGGTCCAAGAAAATGCTAATTATAAGGGATTTATTGCCTTGATATGCAGATGCAGTGACACATTAGTCTTGGCTCCCGTTGTACTGGCTTGGTGTGCATGTGTAACCCAAAGGTGAATTAAAGGACAAAGAGGAAGACTCCAGGGCCTTCATCAGTGACGACCCCCAAACCGAGTGGTGGCGCATGCGTGGTAAAGGTGGTGATGAAGGCGGAGACAAAAAAGTGACGAACTGAAAATGGGAGGAGATGGCACTGACACATGGCATATAAGGGGTGACTTTCACTTGGCAAGCTTGTACATGAAGTGGCAAGGGTCAAGAACCCTGCCCTCCATACCCCGCGGTTGTTTTTGCTTATGTGCTATTATTGGAACCAAATTATCCCTGATTTATATATATATATATATATATATATTAATTATTTCATTCAAATTGTTACTACTTTTAATATTGTTTGGTTTTTTTTTGATGGGATAATTGGGCAAACATAACAGGTCCAAGAAAATGCTAATTATAAGGGACTTATTGCTTTGATATGCAGATGCAGTGATACGTTAGTCTTGGCTCCCGTTGTACTGGCTTGGTGTGCATGTGTAACCCAAAGGTGAATTAAAGGACAAAGAGGAAGACTCCAGGGCCTTCATCAGTGACGACCCCAAAGACTTGTGCGACCACCAAACCCAGTGGTGGCACATGCATGGTAAAGGTGGTAATGAAGGCGGAGACAGAAAAATGACGAACTGAAAATGGGAGGAGATGGCATTGACACATGGCATATAAGGGGTGACTTTCACTTGGCAAGCTTGTACGGGAAGTGGCAAGGGTCAAGAACCCTGCCCTCCGTACCCCGCGGTTGTTTTTGCTTATGCGCTATTATTTGAACCAAATTATCCCTGATTTATATATTTTCTAAACTATTCCATTAAAATTGTTGCTACCTTAAATATTGTTTGGGTTTTTTTTTGATGGGATAATTGGGCAAACATAACAAGCTCAACGTGGAGCACCGGGAGAGTTCTGCTCACAGAGCAAGAACAAATGGCCCCAGTGATTAAACACATTTCAGCAAGAAATTAAACATAACTTGTTGGGAATTTAGCTGACTAGAGAGACTGGAAAATTACAAAGCCGTGGCTAATTCCAAGTTCTACACCTGCAAAGATAGCGTGTCCTTGGGCCTAGCTGTAGTAGGATAACAAATAGTGAAAGAGACATGAGAAAAGAGAGATGGAACCCCTAAGGAATGAGGAAGAGTTCATGGTATAGTTTAACCAATAGATTGCTTGGCTTACAGAATATTCATAAGCTTATTATTTGCTGTATAAGTGTTTGATGCTTTCTTCAATAAACTGGACCTGTGATGAACCAGCTGGTGTCCTGGTCCCCTTCCTTCAACAATAACATTTAGCATCAGAATAAGCTGTTAAACGAGGCTGGGGATTTCCTTTAGGTCTGTTTTCTTTTGGAAGGCACCTGCTTTGCTCAAAGTGAGGTTAAATTAAAGGATTGGGATTTTTGGGGAACTTTATAAATTCCCTTTGAGTGTCTGGATTGTGCTGGGGAGGCTGAGGCCTGTGGGTGTGGGACAATCTTGGGGGGAACAACCTGTGTGAGAGAAATCAGCCCAGAGGGGCTGCTTGCCACAGGAAAAGCACCTCAAAAAGCAGTAATTTCCCTCAAAAAGTAAAAGGGAGACTTTGCTGAAGAGGATTTTTAGTGAAATATCCCAGGCTGTCAGGAGGGATGCAGCAAACAGGGGGCGGCCTGTGAGGGAGCCACTGCCTGCAAAGGTCAAACTGCCCTTGGCAAAAGCAGGAGCTGTTGATTCACAGATCATGGAATGGTTTGGGTTGGGAGGGACCTTAAAATTTATCCAGATCCATGGCAGGGACATCATCCTCTGTCCCAGGCTGCTCCAACCTGGCCTTGGGCACTGCCAGGTGTAGTAGTGTGTTTGTTAAGTTTATTGTATAGCTCCCCCATTTTGTATTGTTCCCCCCTATGTTTGCAAATGGTTCTGCCCTCCCCAGTTTTCCCGCCATTGGCATAAATTGTCATATTTAATTAAATTGTCATAAGTTATATAATTCCTCCTCCCCGTTTTTTCCCTTAAATGCAGACTTTCTCCCCTCCCTGGGCCCAGTCAATCACCTCCCACTCCTCCCAACTTTCCAGAGTCTTCTTCTCTCTGGGGGTCGTGGTTGGCTGTGGTCCCGGGGCCCCTCCTTTACTTTGTATTCATTGGATTCCCCTTTATGTCAGTTATGTTAAGTTCATCCTTCCACCTTTCCTGATTGGTTCTGTGTAAACCCCTCCTTTGTACACCCACCCCCTTTATAATCTTGTTTCACCCCCTTTTCTGGATCTCTCCTTGGGGTTTTCCTTGGGGTTCTTCTGTTGGGCCTCTCCTTGGATGTCATCTTGGAT
>NC_088169.1:1341043-1467550 GCF_028769735.1 Zonotrichia leucophrys gambelii
GCTGGAGCCCCCCAAGGGCCCTGGGAGCCCCTGGGGCAGCGTTGGGAGGCTGGAGGAGCAGGCTGGGCTCCCTCACAGGGAACCCCAAATCCCTGGGGCTGGCACAGCCCTGCCAGCCCATGCAGTGCCAGCTGTGCCCACCTTGTGCCCAGCCCAGAGCACTCAGTGCCACCTCCAGGGCACACCTGCAGGGATGGGCACTGCAAAGCTCCCTGGGCACCCTTTCCATGGGCAAATTGCTGCTGCTGTCCCAGCTGAGGGCACAGCAGGCACTGCTGGTGCCTCAGGGTGAAGGGGAACTGAAATCCCCTGTAAGAGTCCCAGCACTCCCCTGGGGCTCAGTGACAGACGCTGGAGTCCCTGCAGTGTCCATTCCCTCCCTGAGTCCCCAGGGGGCTCTGCTGCCTCAGCAGGGAGGGTTTCATCCTCCTCCTCCTCCTCCTCTTCATCAGGGACTCTCCCTGAGCTGCAGGGAGCAGGGCATTGCAGTGACTGCTTTACTTGTCTTTAGGGATATTAATATATAAATGTATATAAATGTATATATAAATATATATATAAATATAAAAATATATATCTGTATGAGCAAGGGAGCCTGGCAGTGACTGCCCCAGCAGCTGGGGCTGCCCTGCATCCCTGGCAGTGCCCAGGGCCAGGCTGGCACAGTGGGAGGTGTCCCTGCCATGGCAGGGGTGGCACTGGCTGATCCTTACAATCCCTTCCCACCCAAACCAGCCTGGCATTCTGGGAATTGGTTCTGCCTTCACCTCCCTGTGCCAGGGCCTTCTCCCCTTGCACGGGAATTGTCACTTGAGGGAGGAGAGGAAAGTGGAATTCCAGAGGCTGCCAGTGCTGCTGGGTTTTATTCTTCACTGGTTTGATGTTTGTGGGAATTCCTTCTGTATTCAAGTGCTGACAAAGAATTCCCATGGATGTTCTTTCAGAGAATTTGTTCTTTTCAATGCTTGAAATCTGTCCAAGAGAACTCTAAGTCTGAAATGTGGGTTTATCAAGAACATTTTGCTTTATATTCAGGATCAGTTTTATTTAAACCTCAATTCTTTTGGAGCTTTAGTGGCTTCACTTTCTGTCTCCATGAGCTCACTGAGCACATTTTATTCCCATAAGAAAAATGATTGAATTTCTGGTTTGGTTTTAAAGCACTTTTTAGTTGTTTGTGGTTATTGACTCCAGCTATTTAACTTGTTAAATAGCAACTTCTGTGCAGTAAATTCAGATGACAAATGACTTGTTTTTAACTCTAGACAACTTCAGTAGATTCAGGAGCAATATACCCCAGCTATGACTGAGTAGCACTGACCCAGAGGGGAGGGAACCCAGGGCTGCTCAGCCCCACACGGTGCTGAGGTGACCTCTGGGTTTCAGGCCCTTGTCCTGGGGTTCCAATGGAAATGGTTTTCTCCAGGACTTCACTGCCCACCTGGGGACTTCAATGACTGAGCCCAAAGAGGAAACAACTTTCACTTTATAAGAGAAACCAGGGGAGGAGCAGTTTCATTTCCATAGCAACCGAACTGACAGGGTCCTGGGAAAGGAAGAAACCATTTAATACAGAAAATGGGGGAGCAAACTAACAAACTTAAGAACACACCACAGCACCAACCAAGTTCATTATTGTCATTTCCTCATCCTTCCCTGGCTTTCCTGGATTGAAGCAAAGAATTCCCAGAGCAGCTGGGGCTGCCCCTGCATCCCTGGCAGTGCCCAGGCCAGGCTGGACACTGGGGACAGTGGGAGGTGTCCCTGCCATGGCAGGGTGGGATTTAAGTCCCTCCCATCCCAAACCATTCCAGGACTCTGATCTGTGGAATCCAGTTCACCAAAGTTCTTTGGCATCCATGAGGAACGAGCCAGGCATCTCCACCTGGAAAGGAATCAGTTCTTCTTCAGTGTTCTTCATACAAAGACAAGAAAAATCTCTGCCCTTGTGCAGCTCACCAAGAAATCTCCCACCAGGAAAGTCTCTCTGGGATGTTCTGCTCACATTTGGGTGCTTTTTTCCCCAAACACTTCAAAAGCAGAGTGTTTCAGTGGTTCAGAGCAGCATTCACAGCCCAGCTGGCTGCCACTAAAATGCTTCATTATTCAAAATGTCAGTGCTCCCTCCAAGGGCTTGGTGCTTGGAAATCACCTTCAGGCCAAGGATTTTGAACATCTTTGAACAAGAACTTCCCCAAGGAAAAGTAATTAAACACTTGTTTCTCTTCTAATGAAGCACTGGGAGAGCTGGGGCTGTTCCTCAGACCTGTGGTTTCCTTGGTACCAAAGAAGCTGCTCTGAAATCAGACATTTATTCCACAGAGATCAAACTTCTGGCTTTTGGAAGGGGCCAAAATCCATAGTTTTGGCATAAAGATGATATTTCTGCACATCTGTTTTTCATTCCAAGCAAAGTTTGAATTGCACTTTGTGTGACATCCTGTGTCTCAAGGGATCATTGTCTGTATAACTCTGCTTCCCACCTGATCCCAGCTCCCAACTCCAGAGTCAGAGAGGAAACAGCCCTGGCTGGCTGTGTCTCCTCTTCTGGCTTTGTTTCATTTGGTTTTGTTTGGGTTTTGCTTTGTTGGTTTTGTTTGGTTGTTTGGTTTGGTTTGGGGTATTTTGTTATTTTTAAGTCAAATCCAACATTCCCCTTTCAGAAGCACAGATCAGTTAAAGCAGATGTTGCTGGTGTTCCATGGAAATATTGGTGATACACCTGGATCTGCCCAGTGGCATTGTCTGAGCTCCATTCAGGAAGCTAAAAGTGCAGGAAATACTCCCTAAGTAATAACTTTATGTGCAAAGAACTGAAAGGGTTACCTGGGGCCTGATGTTTCCATGAGGAAAGTTTCTTTCCATGAGGAATATACTGAATTTGCTGAGGGTGAGGGAAAGAATTCAACTGGAGAATTTTGGTTGTGTGAAAATAGTTGAATAGATCATTTTTAGAGCCAGACATTTTCCACCTGTTAGAAATCAACTTTGCTTTCTGCAATGCATTGTGTTTTATGCAGAAAAGTAGCAAAAACTGGAAGAAAACATTCTGTGCTCCAGTCTCAAAGAACTTAATTAAGCTCAGCTGAAAAATAATGGCCTACAGAAGAAAGAATGGAATTAAATGTCTGTCTAATTCAGAGCAGAAAAGAAAACTCAGGATTGTGGAACTGATATAAAACCCTCCCATCTGAGGGGATCAGCGCAAGGGAGGTTTGCAGCAGTGAAAGGACAGAGCTGATGGCAGAGGAGCTCTCAGTGCCAGCCTTTTCCTGGAGAACAAAATCCACCCTTGGCTCGGCCCTGGCACCAGTGGGATCTGCAGTGGCCTTGGCAGGTCCTGGCTCAGGCCCTTCAAATGTCTGGGAGCAGTTTTATGGAATGTGGAGGAGTGCAGGGGCCCTGCAGGCCCTTCTGGAGCAGCATTTCTGTGAGCACAGGGGCCAAGTGAACCCGAATATGGAGCATCCCTCATTCCAAAGGGCCCTCAGAGCTTTAGGGAGCTGCAGCTCTTCCCTGATTCCCTCTGGGATGTCTCTGTGTTCTCCTCACACATGGAGCCCTTTTCCCTGCCTGCCATCCCTGTGGGATTGGAATGGCCCAGCCCAAGGGGTCAGGGCTCCAGGGAGAGGCTGGGAATGGGCAGCAGAGGGGAGGGAGAGCTCACACACAGCGATGGCCTTGGTTGGAATAAATGAAAAATGTGTTAAATGGAATGTTTGGAGTCCCTGAGAGATGGAGCTTTGCTGGGGCTGTGCTGTGTCAGCAGGAATGCAGTGAGCAGGGCAGGCAGCAGTGCTGTCCATGCAGGGCTGTGTGAGCAGTAATGCAGTGAGCAGGGCAGGCAGCAGTGCTGTCCATGCAGGGCTGTGCCATGTCAGCAGGAATGCAGTGAGCAGGGCAGGCAGCAGTGCTGTCCATGCAGGGCCATGTGAGCAGGAATGCAGTGAGAAGGGCAGGCAGCAGTGCTGTCCATGCAGGCTGTGCTGTGTGAGCAGGAATGCAGTGAGCAGGGCAGGCAGCAGTGCTGTCCATGCAGGGCCGTGTCAGCAGTTATGCAGTGAGCAGGGCAGGCAGCAGTGCTGTCCATGCAGGGCCATGAGAGCAATAATGCAGTGAGCGGGGCAGGCAGCAGTGCTGTCCATGCAGGGCTGTGTCAGCAGTAATGCAGTGAGCGGGGCAGGCAGCAGTGCTGTCCATGCAGGGCTGTGTCAGCAGGAATGCAGTGAGCAGGGCAGGCAGCAGTGCTGTCCATGCAGGGCTGTGTCAGCAGTAATGCAGTGAGCAGGGCAGGCAGCAGTGCTGTCCATGCAGGCTGTGCTGTGTGAGCAGGAATGTAGTGAGCGGGGCAGGCAGCAGTGCTGTCCATGCAGGCTGTGCCGTGTCAGCAGGAATGCAGTGAGCGGGGCAGGCAGCAGTGCTGTCCATGCAGGCTGTGCTGTGTCAGCAGGAATGCAGTGAGCAGGGCAGGCAGCAGTGCTGTCCATGCAGGGCTGTGTCAGCAGGAATGCAGTGAGCAGGGCAGGCAGCAGTGCTGTCCATGCAGGGCTGTGCTGTGTCAGCAGGAATGCAGTGAGCAGGGCAGGCAGCAGTGCTGTCCATGCAGGGCTGTGCCATGTCAGCAGGAATGCAGTGAGCAGGGCAGGCAGCAGTGCTGTCCATGCAGGGCTGTGCCATGTCAGCAGTAATGCAGTGAGCAGGGCAGGCAGCAGTGCTGTCCATGCAGGGCCGTGTCAGCAGGAATGCAGTGAGCAGGGCAGGCAGCAGTGCTGTCCATGCAGGGCTGTGTCAGCAGGAATGCAGTGAGCAGGGCAGGCAGCAGTGCTGTCCATGCAGAGCCATGTCAGCAGGAATGCAGTGAGCAGGGCAGGCAGCAGTGCTGTCCATGCAGGGCTGTGTCAGCAGTAATGCAGTGAGCAGGGCAGGCAGCAGTGCTGTCCATGCAGGGCTGTGTCAGCAGGAATGCAGTGAGCAGGGCAGGCAGCAGTGCTGTCCATGCAGGGCTGTGTCAGCAGGAATGCAGTGAGCAGGGCAGGCAGCAGTGCAGCTCCTGCAGGGCTGCTGTGGCTGCCCCAGTGAGGGTCCCTGTGCCCCAGCCCCATGGAGAAGCCCCAGGTGGGTCCCTGTGCCCCAGCCCCACTGAGGCCCCGCTGCCGTTGTGTTTTGCAGGGTGTGCAGACCTGCACCTGCTGGACATGCTGACCCCCACCGAGAGGAAGAGGCAGGGCTACATCCACGAGCTCATCGTCACCGAGGAGAACTACGTGAACGACCTGCAGCTGGTGACAGAGGTGCGGCAGCCCCGGCCCTCCTCCCCCGGCCGGTGCAGAATTCCTGCACTGTGCAAAATCCCTGCATTGTGCAAAGTTCCTGCATTGTGCAAAATCCCTGCACTGTGCAAAATCCCTGCATTGTGCAAAATCTCTGCACTGTGCAAAGTTCCTGCATTGTGCAGAATTCCTGCTTGTGCAAAGTTCCTGCATTGTGCAAAATCCCTGCATTGTGCAGAATTCCTGCATTGTGCAAAGTCCCTGCATTGTGCAGAATCCCTGCATTTCACTGCCATCCTGCCTGCCTTGGGGTCTCTGCCCAGTCCTCCTTTGTCTCTATTGATACAGATATACAGATATACAGATATACAGATACAGATACAGATATACAGATATAGATACACAGATACAAATATATATATATACAGATATACAGATATACAGATATACAGATAGCTATACAAATACAGAGATACAGATAGACAGATACAGATACACAGATACAAATATTTATATATACAGATACAGATATACAGATATACATATAAATACAGATACAAATATATAGATATACAGATATACAGATATACAGATATACATATACAGATAAATAGATACAAATATATAGATATACAGATACAGATACACAGATACAGATACAGATATACAGATACAGATAAATACAGATCTACAGATAGATATAGATACAGGTACAGATACAGAGATACAGATACAGATAGATACAGATATACAGATACATACAGATACATCTATACAGACAAACAGATAAACAGATACAGATATACAGATACAGATAGCTATACAAATACAGAGATACAGATAGACAGATACAGATACAGGTATACAGATACAGATACAAATATATATATACAGATACAGATACACAGATACAAATATATAGATATACAGATACAGATAGATACAGATATACAGATACATACAGATACAGTTATACAGAGATACAGATACAGCTATACAGAGAAACAGACAGATACAGATATACAGATACAGCTGTGGGTGCGTGCATACCATGGCAATCCCCCATGCCACCATCACCAAAATGCTGATCTTTGAGGTGTCATTTTAGCAAAGCCCTTTTGCTCCTGACTCTCAGTGTTCATTTCTCATGTACAGGCTGTGAAGCTTAAACAAATGTTCTGGAATGAGGCACATTCCCTGTATTCTGAAGGGGACAGATAGTGAGTGATAAATGAGCAGTGGGGCTCAGTTATCACTTCCTGTGATTGGCTTTAGAGGTGGGAAAACAGGAATTAGTACAGCCAGCTATGGACAATTCCTTTGACAAAAAAGCAAAGTCCTTTTTTGAGGAAGAGTTCAAGATATGCAAAACTTGGGACTCTCAGAGAAATCAGATCTTCCACAGAAGAGTCCAAAGTAAAACCTATCTTCAGTTGCAGTATCAAAGGAATGCTGAGATCTTTTGCAGGAGATCTCTGCTAAAATTGCCAGGTTTCAAACAGGTTATCCAGATCAGCATTAACACCAGCACCCCTACACATTCAGAGTACTCCCTGTTGAAGCCCCTCAATACCTGAGGGTCTCCTTAGTCCCAGGGAACACCATGGATGTCAGGGACAGGGGTGCTGGCTCTGTCCTTACCCTGTGCACTCTAAATGGCCTCTTCTCACTCCCCAGATCTTCCAGAAACCACTGATGGAGTCTGAGCTGGTCACAGAAAAAGAAGTTGCCATGATTTTTGTGAATTGGAAGGAGCTGATTATGTGCAATATAAAACTACTGAAGTAAGTTGGTTTTTTCCCCCATACTTCACAAAACCAGAACCCTGGGCCTCTCCCCCTGCCTCTCCTTTTATCTGCATGAAAACATTTGCCACTTACACAAATCCTAACCAGAAGGGCCACGTGTTTCTCCTTGGGGGAAAAAGCAATCTGGGGGCAGGGTTTGCTGTGAGCTGTTGGGAATAACCCAGCATTTCTCTGCCCTTTGCACTCCCTTGGTTCCTGCTGCAGAGGGCAAATCCTCCTCTCCCCTGCAGAGCAGGGCCTGCCAAGGCTTCCAAAGGGTTTGTGCCCAGGGCATCCCTCTCCAAAGGCTCCGGGTGCTGCTGCCAGCAGAGACACTGCCAGTGGGGACACAGTTAAACCTGCACCTTGATAGGCAAAAGCATTATAAAGTTATTTTCTTTCCCTACCCAGCTGCTAATTTTCACTGAACCAGGGATTTTACAGCTTTGTAGAATCTCCTTTTTTTGTAAAATGGCTCACAAGTTGATAAGTTGTGGCAGTGACAGGACAAGTGACAATGAACCTTTCCTTAGGACACCAGGCTAAAACCTCAAAGTGATGGGTTTTTCCTGCCTCACTCACACATCAGTAACTCTCTTTCTAAGCCAATAGAAAAGGAAATTCCCCTCCTCTTCCTCTCACCTGTGATCTGGCGTTGCATTAAAGTCAGGCAGCAGCTGGATCACAGGAGAGGGAAAGGTGTTGGCTGAGGGTGTAGCCTGGGTTATGTGCAAACCCAGGGCACCAGGAATATTTCTGTGTCTGCTCTGGGGTGCCCTGACCCCCAGGGCAGCACTGACTCTGACCCTCATCCATGGAGAAAGTTTCCCAGACTTCAACATAGACTGGAATCCACAAAAGTGTGAAATAGATTATAGAGAGCAGTGTAGGTGCATCACTTGGTGAGAAATTGAGGTTTTGGGGTTTTTAGTCTGTTGTGGATGGCAGCAAGATGGAGGGCACAGGGTGCTGTCCTGGGTTTGTTCTTCATGCTTCTTCTTCCTCCTTCTCCATGGGTTTGGGTGGCGTTTTGTGATTGGGCAGAAAAGTCCCCATTGTGGGCTTCCAAAGATCAGTTATTGGGTTAAAAGGGAAAACAATCCAGGTGTCAGTTCTTCATTGGATAGTTCAGTCTTAAAATACCTTGGAACAAGAGATTGCTGGCCATTTTGTGCCTTCTAATGAAAAGCTGCAGAACTCACAGCAGTGAGACTGTTTGACTGATAACAAATAATAAACACCTGAGTCTGAATGTGAATTACTGTCCCAAGTGCCTTCAATCCAGACCCAGAGAAACCCACACCTGGCACTGCCACAGCTGGTGCCTCCATGCAAAAGTAGCAGCTCAGTAAGAAGGAACTGTTCATTGTGTCCCTGCAGTAAATCTTGTGCCTGGTGTAGTTATGTTTCTCTGCCTTTCCCCAATGAATAAGAACCACCCCTTTGTTCCATAACTGAGGAGTGGCTCTGTGTCCACCCCCTGCCCAGGGCCCTGCGCGTGAGGAAGAAGATGTCGGGGGAGAAGATGCCGGTGAAGATGATCGGGGACATCCTGACGGCGCAGCTGCCGCACATGCAGCCCTACATCCGCTTCTGCAGCTGCCAGCTCAACGGCGCCGCCCTCATCCAGCAGAAAACCGACGAGGTGCCCGACTTCAAGGAGTTTGTCAAGGTGGGACAAGCAGCAGCCCTGGGGAACTCTGTGCATCTTCTCTTGCCACCTGGCTGAGCTGCTGAGCCAAGGAGGCAGCACCTCCTGTGAGGGCTGTGTCACTGCTGGGCCACCCTGGAGGGGCTGCAGCGTGCCCAGGGCAGGGAACGGAGCTGGGAAGGGGCTGGAGAATCCCTGAGGGAGCTGGAAGGGGCTGCAGAATCCCTGAGGAGCTGGAAGGGGCTGGAGAATCCCTGAGGAGCTGGGAAGGGGCTGCAGAATCCCTGAGGAGCTGGAAGGGGCTGCAGAATCCCTGAGGAGCTGGAAGGGCTACAGAATCCCTGAGGAGCTGGAAGGGGCTGGGGCTGGAGCAAAGGAGGCTCAGGGGCCCTCGTGGCTCTGCACAAGGCCCTGCCAGGAGGGCACAGCCGGGGGGGTCGGGCTCTGCTGCCTGTCCAAAGGAAAAGGAGAGGAAATGGCCTCAAATGGCACCAGAGGAGGTTCAGAATTCAGATTAGGAACATTTTTTTTCCCTCACAGAGTGGTCAGGCCTTGGGCTGAGCTGCCCAGGGAGGTTTGGAGTCACTGGAATTGTCCAGAGGGGTCTGGATGTGGCCCTTGGGGACAGGGATTGGGGTGATGCTGGTGGGGCTGGGCTGGCACTGAGTAATCCTGGAGGGCTCCTCCAGCCTTGGTGATTCTGGAATTCTTGTCCAGACAAGGCAGGTGAAGAAGTGTTGTACAAAGCACCAGGAGTTCTCCCGCTGATGTTGAGATCTCAGAGCAGATTTAGCTGAGGATTGGTGCTCATTTATTGCCTTCCCTTTTCCTGCCTTGGAGGAGCTCATATTTGGGGTTTAAAGCACCTGACTAACCAGATTTTCCCTCTCTAATGTTTCAGAGGTTAGCAATGGATCCTCGCTGTAAAGGAATGCCACTGTCAAGTTTTCTACTGAAGCCTATGCAACGGGTAACCAGATACCCACTAATCATCAAAAATGTACGTTCCTCTGCACACCTGCTGGGTTTGGTCTGCTTTGCTTACACCTTAATTACAGGGTTGTTTCCTTATTTGTGTTAGGGTTTGTCACTGGGAGGTTTCTGATGTGCTGGAGAATGTGGGATGTGTCCTTTAATACTCAATTCCAGTATAGAAAATGGGATCACTCCTTGGGCTTTGGCAAAGTTATTCCATATTTCCATTTGAAACAGAGCTGAAGCTTGCACCCAAAGAACCAGAAGGCAGTGAGTGCTGAGGGAAAATGTAAAATTCAGATAACAGGAGCAACAAGACAACCTTGTGCTCATATTTGCCTTTCCCCTCAGTGCCATTCCCTCCCCAGGGGCTGAGCCTGCATTGCTGCAGGTTCCCCCTGTGCTGATGCTGCTGGAGGTTTTACAGCCCTTTCCTAACACTCCTACTTCTTGCTTAATGTTTCCCATCCCAAATAACACCATGGAGCATGGCCCAAGGCTGTCACAGGGGATTATGAATTGGATGTTGGCATTTAGGGATTCCTTCAGCAGTCGTGGCTCCATTTCTGTATTTGGCTGTCAGAGGAGCCAGCAGTGTCCTGGCACAAAGGCTGTGCAGGCAGGCCTGCAGTCCAGCTGTTCCCAAAGAGTGTTTGCCTCCCATTTCTCCCATCTGTCAAGGAGGAAAATAAACGTGGGGCTGGCTGTGCTGGCAGCGTGGGGCTGGCAGCTGAGCTGTGGTGCCGGGGGCTGACGCTGCCTGTGCGTGTGTGCAGATCATCGAGAACACCCCCGAGAACCACCCTGACCACAGCCACCTGAAGCAGGCGCTGGAGAAGGCGGAGGAGCTGTGCTCGCAGGTGAACGAGGGCGTGCGCGAGAAGGAGAACTCGGACAGGCTGGAGTGGATCCAGGCCCACGTGCAGTGCGAGGGCCTCTCCGAGGTAACGGGGCTGCCCCGGGACAGGGACGCGGCAGCACCGCCCCCTCCCCTGGCCCCCTGTCCTGTCCCCTGTGTCCCCCTGGCCCCTGCACGCCCTCCTGGCTGCTGCTCGTGCTCCTGACCCTGCTCGGGTGCCTGGCTCCGGAGCAGTGCGGGTTCAACGCTGCCACCAGCACTTCCCAGTGTCCCAGTTCTTTGTGGAGCAGTGCTCATGGGGCTGCTGCATCCCCCCCACTGACCACTGTGGGCTGCTTTGAAAACCAAATATTTAGAAATATTTTCTGTGATAAAGCTTTGTATACATTTGAAAACTCAAGAATACTGATCAAGTCTCTGGAGACTTTACAGAGAGAACCCCTGCCTCCCATGCCATGTTACCTGATAAGTTTCTAGAAATATTGTGTTTCTATGTCTGCAAAAGGAGGGAAGATATTCTGATGGCCTTCCAGGTAACAGAGGCAGACAGATCACAATTTGATTTTCAAAGTATGCACTGTTCTAGAAGGTAAAAAATAATGAGCACTGGTTGGTTTATAAAGTAGAAAAATTGCATTTCACCTGAGGAAGTGTGACTGTTGTGGGAGAAGGACGGGTGTGACACTGTCAGCACATCCAGCTGTCTGCCAGCAGGAACGTGGCTGCTTTATCTTCTGTGGGTGGTGCCTGGCCCAGAAGAGCAGCTCCACACCCTGCAGAGCCTGTGGTGCTCACTGCACCATCACCAGTGGCAGGAACAGCCCAGCCTCTCCTGGTTTCTGTCCAAGGGGTTCCCAGCCTGCCAAAGAGCCCCTCCAGAGCCAGCTGCCCAGGCTGGGCCGAGCTGTGCCAAACCCTGGTGAAAATAAACCTGAAAATGGCACTTTAGGCACTGCTGATCCCTGACAAGGCCTGGCTGAGCCTGGGATTGTGCCAGTCCCAGTGGTCAGCAGCTCTCACGTGGGGTATCGTGGCCATCTGAAGTCCTCTGGGGTGTTTAAGGGGTGAAATTCAAGCCCAATTCAGAATGCAGCCCTAAAGGAAGCTCAGCCTGTGCAGAGGCCGTTGGCAGAGCTGCTGCTCATGCAGGACAGGTGCCCTGCTCAGTCCCACCCTGGAGGTGCATGTCCATGGCCAGGGGGCACAGATGCTCGTGGCTTGCCCTGCCTGCCCAGCCCTGTGGCCTTCAGGGACTCTCCCAGGGCCCCCTGTGACTTGTGCTGCTTGTGGTGCTCGAGGCATGGCTGGTCATCCCTGCCACAGGCTGGAACCAGGACTCAAAACTGTGTTTGGTCTCTTGCAGGGCAGCCCCGATTGTTTCACTTTATACAGTGCGTTGTTGTTCTTCTTCTACTTTTCGCAGCAACTCGTTTTTAATTCAGTTACAAACTGCTTGGGACCACGCAAGTTCCTGCACAGTGGGAAGCTCTATAAAGCCAAGAGTAACAAGGAGCTCTATGGTTTTCTCTTCAACGACTTCCTCCTCCTCACTCAGATCATAAAACCTCTTGGCTCTTCTGGCACAGACAAGGTCTTCAGCCCCAAGTCCAACCTGCAGTACAAAATGTACAAAACTGTGAGTGCTGCTCCGACACGGGGATGGGGACAGGGCTCAGCAGCTCCATTCTGGGGGTGTGGGCAGGAGCCTGCCTAGAGAAGAGTTAGAAAGCTTTGGGGTTCAGGGCTGATGGCAGGAAGGGCGGCTGTGTGCTCCAGGGAAATAAGAAAAGATGCTTTGCAGGTTTTGCTTGAATAAAACTCTTCCATGAGGGCTCGTGTGTTTGAGGGAGAGCAGCGTTCACTGCTCTCTGGGGGAGGAAATTCTGCTGTGCTCCAGGCTATGCAGGCACCTCTGTCTCTGTCAGCTTTTAACATTTTCTGCAGAAATGTAGGAGGCAGAAGGGGGAGATACTTTGGGGCATGGAACAGTCCTGCTGTGAGCTGATGTGTGCTGAATGCCCCTGTGCAGACTCTGCAGTACAACTCGAGCTCTGCTGATGTTTTACAGCCCATTTTCCTCAACGAGGTACTGGTAAAATTACCCACAGACCCTTCTGGAGATGAGCCCATCTTCCACATCTCCCACATTGACAGAGTCTACACACTGCGGGCTGAAAGCATTAATGAAAGGTAAGGGCCTTTGTGGGCCTTTAAAAAGTCTGGGAACTGTAGGATGGCAATGGTTGTGATGGAAACTTGCACAGCACTCTCCAAGCTGGTTATTTTACAGGACTGGAAAATTCCTTCTTGGGAATATGATGATCTGACCAAGAGGGAGAAATAATATTTCCTGAATTCCAGCTAGACCAGTGATGAAATGGCTGAGGGTGGATGTTTAGGCTGCATTTCACGTTTTATGGTGATGTGAAGAAGCCAAGAGATGCAATTCTATCTTCTGCTGCCACCTGGGATAGTGGATGGTGTCCCTGCCCATGGCAGGGAGCAGGACTGGGGGAGCTTTAGGATGCCTCCCATCCCAAACCATGAATGTCCTGTGGAGCAGCAGCTCTTCATTTGGGGTTCCAGAATTAATCCACAGCCTCCAGATTCTCCCATGATTCCTTGGCTCAGGCTTCCTTGTATGTCACAGCAGTTCTTCAAAGCCCTTGAGGTCACTTTGTAGCCTTTCTGCCACCCTTTTCCTGTCAGCCTTCCCCTCAGCCTCCTTCAGGCACAGGCTGGGAGTGCTGGGATGGACTCAGTGATCCATGTGGGTCCCTTCCAACTCAGGGTGTTCTGTGACTCTTAACCATGAAATGGTTTCCCACAAGGGCCCATTCACCACCCCTGGACTCCCCAGGTTATGCTTTTAAAGCCCTGAGAGTCAGAAGAGTTGGGTTGGAAATCTCAGGGGCCAAGGACAGTGGCCACCTCAGCAGCAGCAGCGTCTTGTACCTCCTGCCTCCAAGAAATCAGTTTATTTCAGGAAAACAAGAGGCTGGATGAAAGCAAACCTGTTCTTGAGACCTTCTGTTTTCTCACCAAGCATCTCCTGCTCATGGTTCTCTTGTGCTTTCTCTGTGTGCTGGAGTTTGCTGCCTTGGGATGGTTCCATTCTGCAGGTGCTGAATTCAGTAAAATCCCTTCCAGGCAGACAGCTGTGGGATGGCAGAGCCTGGGATGGGGCCAGAGCCTTGGCTGGGAAGGAGGGACAGCTTTAGTTTTGTCAGCTGTGCTCCAGCAGGGAAAAACAGGAATGGCATTTTGCAACTTTTCTTTCTCCTTTCCCTTCCAAGGACTGCCTGGGTTCAGAAGATCAAAGCTGCTTCAGAACTTTACATAGAGACTGAAAAGAAGAAGAGGGAAAAGGCCTACTTAGGTACAGCATAGGATGTGGGGGGTGGTCTCATCTTCTGTGGAAAAGTCCCTGGGCAGGAAAATTCACTGGTGACATTTCTCTCTGCTCTCCTGTTGCACCACAGTTCGCTCTCAGAGGGCAACAGGCATCGGGAGGCTGATGGTGAATGTTGTGGAAGGCATTGAGCTGAAACCCTGCAGGTCCCACGGTGAGTGCCTTGGCTTTCCTTGCTCCATCCAGAGGACATTCCCATTTGCCAGCCTAACTCTGCAGGGGCTCTGTGCCAGACATGATTTTGTTAAATGATGTGGGTTTAATGAAGGTAAAATAGGCAGAGGTGACTTTGTGCAGCTGAACCACGGTCCTGCAGTTGTCCTGCACGAGGTTTTGTTTCAGGCTGGCTTCGTTTCCACCACACAAGTCATAAAGTCCTGAAGGGAAGGGCGGAGGGTGCTCAGCACCCAGCAGAGTATTCACTGTGATGGTGATGTAGCCCATTACAGAGGCAGTGAAGCAGAGGATGGGGCCAGGGGCCTGGTGTGGCCAAGGTCTGTCCCAGCTCAGGTGGCTGTTGGGGCAGAAGGAAGCTCAGGAGCAGGAGCACACAGCTAACAAAGCCCCGCTCGTTCCTGTTTGTTCCCATCTTCCCAGGAAAGAGCAACCCCTACTGCGAGGTGACCATGGGCTCCCAGTGCCACATCACCAAGACCATCCAGGACACCCTCAATCCCAAGTGGAATTCCAACTGCCAGTTCTTCATCAAGGACCTGGAGCAGGACGTGCTGTGCATCACGGTGTTCGAGCGGGACCAGTTCTCCCCGGATGGTGCGTACGGGGCTGCCCCTGCCAAGGGCGTTTGCAGAGCTCTTTTTTGAGGAGGAGCATTCCTGCTGAGGGAAAGCAGAGGGAATGGGCTGGGCTGGAACATGATCTTTAAAGATACCCCAGACTTGACCCTCTTTGCATAGGAGGAGTCAACTTAACCTCACTCCACACAGTATCAGCACAAAAAGCATGCAGCTCCCTCTGGGTTTTGAGTTCCTTTTCTTGTGCAGTTGACAACAACTAAAATGTGATTTGTAATTCTGCTGAGACTCCAGAAAGCTCTGGATGCTGCTTGCACACAGATGGGTTCAGACAGGAGGAAGAGAAATTACTTTGAGTTCCTGTTATATGCAATAACAGCAGCAAAAATGAGCCCAGGATCCCAAACCCAACAGTTTGGCTGGGAAAGGACCTTAAAGATCATCCAGTCCCAGCCCCTTCCACTATCCCACATTGCTCCAAGCCCCATCCAGAATTTTGTATCAGAAATGACAGACATACTTATGCATTTTTTGAAACAAAACAGAGATACACACTTTAGTTAGAAACACTTGAACGCTTCCAGGGCTGGGGATTCCACAGCCTCTCTCATTCTTATTTCCTAAGCTGGGATGAGCATGTGGAGCACCACAGGTGTATTCTGGAGTCACAATCTCAGGCAGTGTTTGGGTAGGACTGGTACTGGCTCATTGACCTCGTTGCTGGGCTGATGACCTGCTTGGCTCTGTCATCTCCAGCAGGTTCACCCTCAGGTTTAACTGAGAACTTTGGCCTTTGGCCTTATTTTATATCATACAATCAAGAAGTCCCTGAGGCAAGGCAGCTGTGAATTCCATAGTGGGTTTTTCCACTCATGGGCCCATTTAGTTTTATGCTGCTGCTGCTGCTGTTTAACATGATCTGGCTGAATGCCCTGCTATGCAGCTTGGCAGCCTTTGGCCCCCTTCAAGAGCACAACTAGAGCAGGACTGAAGGCTTGTTTTCTCTTTGGCTGTGTGTGGGTGGAAGTTGAGGTCCTTCTGCAGGCTCTGGTTGCCCTCTCCTGAGCACGCTGTGTTTCTGCATTCCAGACTTTTTGGGCAGGACAGAGATCCGTGTGGCAGACATCAAGAAGGATCAGGGTTCCAAGGGGCCAGTTACAAAGTGTCTCCTTCTGCACGAAGTCCCCACAGGAGAGATCGTGGTGCGCCTGGACCTGCAGCTGTTCGATGAGCCTTAGGAGAGAGGGGCCAAAGTCAGAGCTGAGCCAGAGGTCGCTGCAGGAGGTGTCTGCAGAAGCTGTCACCGAGTCCTTGCTGGTGTGGCATGAAACTACTGCTCGCCCTTCACACGTCAGAGGGTTATCAAAGCAAACAGGAGCAGCTTTGTGCCTTGATAATTCTCACTGAACACACGAATCCCAATTTAGTGAGGAGATCTCCCTCAATCTCCCTGTGTGGAACTTGGCGTTGGTTTCCTGGGCTGGTGAAACAACCCTGTTGTTCCTTGTGCTGCAGTGGGGATAGCTGGCAAAACACATGGGTGGCTGTGCTTGCTCCAGCTGCCCTGCTCTTTGATTCCCGTGGAGGAGGCAGTGTGGGTGTGTTTTGGAGGCTTTCTGAGGGTTTTCCCCTTCAGGAGTTCTGTGCCTATTGCCTAGCAGAGTGGTGTGTAAATGTGAGTGAATGGAAGCAGCAGTTTGCAGCAGGAAGATCTCTGAAGGTCTTCATGATGGTACTGAAAAGACTTAGAAAATAAATAGTCTATATCTATAAACAGAGAAGATTCTATTAACATACCACTTCATGACTCGTGTTGCCCCTGAAAATAAAAGCTGTCCAGGCGGTCTGCACAAGGATGAATTGCACTCCAGAAGAGTCCAGCCCTGGGTCCCTGTGGGAGTTGCTGTTGTGCCCAGGGCTGCAGTGCTGGGGCAGGAAGCCAAGGGTGAGGCACAGAGCCCTGCTGGTGTCGTGTGTCCCTCCCGGGTGCTCCTTCAGTGCTGCTGCTCCAGGCCGAGCCTCCCCTGCAGTGGGGGAGGAGAAACAATCGTGGCTGCAGCTCAGGAAGGGACGGCCCAGCCTGCAGGGCCTGGTGTGCCCAGCACTGGGTGGTGCCCGGGCACGGAGCTGAGCTGAGCTCTCCTGTGTGCAGCCAGGGCACGGGGGCTCAGGGCATCCCACGGGGCAGCTGCTGGGTGCCACCAGAGAGCTCGTGGTGCTCTGCAGAGTGGGGACCCCAAAGCCATCCGGGGAATGCAGGGCTCTCCATCCCTTTCACTCCATGGATAACAACGTCCAGGCCCACGTCCCTGTTTGGCAGAGCTCCCGGGCACAACGTCTGCTTTCCCTCAGGCACACGTGTGAGTGCCCTGCTGAGCCTGGACTCGGGGAACAAAACATCCCTGAGAGTCAAATTCCTCTTTGTTCTGCTTGGATTCCTTTTGTTCATGCCCTGCCACGCATCCACTGGTATTTTTGTAAGGACTTCATTCCGGATGGGAGGTGCCAGCCCGTGTCATTCGCATGTGAACGTTCTGTGGAGCTGTTGTTAGGTTTTGGTGTTCCTTGCATGTCCTTTCAGTACTGGTTCCCACCTCTCCTGTGTCGGCGGTGTTCTCTAGCACTCCAAGTCTTATTGGTTTCCATTAGGAAATTAGGATATATCCATAACAGGTAGGTAGGTCAGTATGGTAATAAGTGTAAACTGTGCTGGGAAGTGTCTGTGTATTATAATTTCCTAAAAGACCACTGTAATGTTTCAAGCAATGGGAAGGAAAAAAATGTATGTTGGAGGGACAACAAAGTTTACATTTCATACTTTTCAGAATCGCTTTATTATTTATTTATTGAAGATAGTGTAGAATTTTGTATCAGAAATGACAGACATACTTATGTATTTTTTGAAACAAAACAGAGATACACACTTTAGTTAGAAACTTTCAACTGACCACATTTTAGAGGGAGTGTGACTTCCTAGGCATGCATTTGTTTACCACTAACTGGCTGAAAACACGATTAAGAGAACTTTAAGTTTCTATTTTTCAATGTTGTTAAGAAAATTGTTTCAATTAAAATATGTAAATAGTACTAAACCCATGCTTTCCTAATTCCATATCAATACATTTTATTAAATATAATGTATATGAAAATACACATTGTTGTGGTAGGATAAAAAAAAGTGATAAAATCTATTACTGGAGTACCATTAAATGTCATTGTCTAACCTTTTATTGCTGTCCTAATTTTACTCAGTGCTGCCAACAGGGTGAACATTCATTTCAGTGTTTCACAAGTAGCATCGCTCTGTTTGTTAATAGTGTCATTTCACCAGCATCAATTACAGTGACAGCTGAACTGGCCAACAGGACAAAAAAATCTCCTGGCTGGAATGCAGGAACCTTGGGGAGGGTTTGGAGGGAGCCCCAAGGAGCTGCACCTGCCTGAGGCTCCTTGGTGCTGGAAGTGGGGGACCCTTCACTCAGGGGCCCCCCTCAGACTGAAACCCATGTCATGGACATCAGAGAATCCCAGAATGGTTTGGGTTGGAAGGGACCTCAATGCCCACCCAGTGCCAGCCGTGCCATGGCAGGGACACCATCCACTGTCCCAGGTGCTCCAAGCCCCATCCAACCTTGGGCAGTGCCAGGGCAGTGCTGTAGCAGCCTGTAGGATTGCCCCATTTGGGGGCACTGTGACAGAACAAGCACGAGCACCTTCCCAGCCCCATCACTTGGGATGTCCCACTCCCCCTGGATGCACAGCAGTGCTGAACTCCTGCCAGGGCCAGGCTGGAGTTTGGCTCACAGAGATCCAATGAATCCCTCACAATCCCTGCTAAAGGGGAAGCTCAGCCTGTCCCTGTGCATGGAGGACAGGCTGTGTCCATGCCCTGGTGACAGTGTCACTGCCCTTGGAGATGGGTGGCACACCAGCACTGCTGGCTTCCCAGACAGAGCTGTGCTCTCTGGAGTCACACAGTCCCCAGAGCCCTGCCAGCCCATGCAGTGCCAGCTGTGCCCCATGGGCACCTTGTCCCCAGCCCAGAGCACTCAGTGCCACCTCCAGGGCACACCTGCAGGGATGGGCACTGCAAAGCTCCCTGGGCAGCCCCTGCCAATGCCACAGCACTTGAAGTGCTGTAAAATAAAACCACCCCCAGGCTGGCCTTGGCTCAGAAATGCTGAGAGCCTGCCCAGGGCAGAGCTGATGGAAAGCCAGGCAGGAAATCCAGGAGAGGCTGCTCAGAGCTGGGGAAGGGACTTGGGCACCTGGAGACAGAGCCCAGCTCTGAGCTGACACTGAGCCAAATAGCTGAGTGATTGCAGCAAGGTTTTTTCTAGATGCACTTAATTATTCAGTATTTTCTCAATGTGAGTTTTTATGAAGGCACTTTTTCAATGCTCATTTTACAATTTTTTTACCCTTTAAAAATAATTCACTTTTTGTTACATGTGAGGAGGATTGGGGTGAGAAACATTGTGGGTAAAGGAGTTTTTTCTTACATTCTCAAAACTGAGATGTGACAACTCCAGATTCTGACTCCAACAGCAGTGCCTGGTGCCAGACTGCTCTGCTTGTCTCAGTGAGATTCCAGTTCATTCAAATCCAGCAGTCAAAGCCCTTGAAACAGGGAGAAGCTGGGAACCAGGAGAAATTGCTTTGAGGGTTTGCTCTGTGTGTACATTCCACATCTGCCCTTGCTTTGTTCAGCCTCTCCACTCCTGTCCTGTGTGCACATTGCTGTATCCAGAGTTCAGTACATGCTTATAGATATAAGATATAATATAGATATTATTGTACATATAGTACAAAACCACAGCTCTGCTGTCATTGTCAAATACAGAGGAAATCTCACAGAAAAGTGTTTAAAGGCAGCTGGTTTTGTTTGTTCATTTAAATATTTTAAAAGGAGGAGTGTCCTCAGGAAATTATTTTTCTGTATGTAGGATATATTTAGGATCTCATTAAAAAAATAAAGAACTGCAGTGAGAGTCTGTTAAACGGCCCTAATTACTTGATAGAGTAGTCAAAGGCTCTGCTGTGGCCGTGGGTCAATTCCTTCAGGGAATCACAGGATGCTTTGGGGGGTCCTCAAATCCCACCCAGTGCCACCCCTGCCATGGCAGGGACACCTTCCCCTGTCCCCAGTGTCCAGCCTGGCCTTGGGCACTGCCAGGGATGCAGGGGCAGCCCCAGCTGCTCTGGGCACCCTGTGCCAGGGCCTGCCCACCCTCTGAGAGGTGCTGCTCCCTCTTCTCCATCTCACCCTGGATTTTTAGTGCACATTTTGCTTTTTGCCAAACAAATGGTATAGACTATATTCCTTTTCTTTTTCTCTTTTAAGACAACCAGAGAAAAATTCCATTGTCTCTAGAATTTGTATGATACTAAAAATTATGAAGGCATTATAAAAATTTGTCAGGCACTAGAAGATAAACTTACCCTTTCTTTCAAGAAAATGCAATTAATTTGTATTGTTGATTTACAGCACATTTAACTATTCCTCAATGAAATATCTGTACTGTGAAGATGGCTCCTTTTGGTTTTTAAGGCATTTGTAACAGGTATGCATCAGGCAGCACTGTTTCTCATAATGCAATTTTAACTGATTTCAGTTCTGTGAATGTCTTGTTGCCTCAGTCCCTCCTGGTTAAACAATTCTATTTACAGACAAGCTAAAACTAAACAAGAGTCCCTAAACTGTGTCCCCCTGTGTGAGGGCTGGTGCTGCTCCAGCTGTGGTGGCACAGCTGGTGTGGGGCTGTGCACTGTGGGACACAGCAGAGACTGGGCTTGTGCAAGCGAATGATGCAAGAATAAATGCAAATGATGCAAGAATAACTTTTTAAAGTTTACCTGTGTGCTGTCACTTTTCTGAGAAGTGCTGGAGAAGAGGGAGATGGAGTCAGGACATCTGCAGATGAGTCACTCTTCCCTCAAGCTCCGACCTCTGCTCCTGGCACAGGGACAGCACCCAGGGAGAGGCTGGGGCTGGGCCAGGAGGGATTTAGGTTGGGTTTTAGGGCAAGGTTCTTGCCCAGAGGGTGCTGGCACTGCCCAGGGAATGGGCACGGCCCCGAGGCTGCCACAGCTCCAGGAGCTGCCAGGGATGCCCAGGCTGGGCTTGGTGGGCTCTGGGCTGGCACTGGGGGGTCCCTGGGGGTCCCTGCAACCCAGGATATTCCATGATCCCATAACTATTTATGCTGCCAGCACCTGCCTTGCTCTCGAGGTGGACCAGGCACAGACAAGCCCAATTGGAAAAAAGCAGCATTTTTTATTGATCACCCACCCATAAGGGGAAGGAAACACCCAAGAATCATAAATGCTCAAGGACAAAAACAACGATAAAACCTGGAGCATCCACAAAATAATAAAAAACTCCTGTTAAACACTTGTGATTATTTTTTTAATACATTAAATGTATTAATATTTTGTTAATTTGACTTATTGCTATACAACTGCTACATTAATCTCTGACCTACAATAAAAGTTTGGGATAAAGGGAAAGGGTGAAAGGGTAGAGAAAAAGGAAAAGATGAATTATAAAGTGACAGACAGAAAGAAAGACAAGGAAAGAAGGGGGCAGAGATTATCCCTCCTGGCTCCAGCATGGTTCCAGGTGACAGGATGTCTCTCCTGGCTCCAGCATGGTTCCATATGAGGGGACATTACTCCTGCTTCCAGCAATGATCCAGCTGTTGGGATGTCCAGGCTCAGGGACTTGGTGGGGGCACCCTTTTATGGACTGGGTTCCCCACCCTGAAATGAGTTTCGCACCTCTGTGCAAACTGGGCCTCCTGCACAGTCTGTTCTTTGAGAGCCTTCTGGAAAAAGGTCAGCGGCTTTGGGGGTCTTTGTGCTCTTGGCCCGAGTCCTGCGCTTGCAGTGCTGGGTTGTGCTGACCTCCAGGAACCACAAATGGGACATCCATCCTGCCCAAGCACTGCTCTGCCTCCCCCTCCAGGCCTGGCTGGCGCTGGTGTGGGCGCTACTCCTCTGGCTGTGCCACCAGGCAGGGACACCGGAACAGCCCCATCACCAGCCTGGGATACTGGAACAGCCTCTGCAACAGGCGGGGACACCGGAACAACCCCAACACCAGGCGGAGACACCAGAACAGCCTCCACAACAGGTGGGGACACCGGAATGTCCCCCGCACCAGAGAGGGACAGCGGAACAGCCCCAACACCAGGCAGGGACACTGGAACAGCCCCAACACCAGGCGGGGATATTGGAACAGTCTCTGCAACAGGCGGGGACACCGGAACAGCCCCCGTAGCACCTGCCTGAAGCGGGAGGGACGTTTCTCAGAGCGCTGGCTCTGTGCCTCTGTCACCTCCACACCAAGATGCTTGGGGGGCTCCTCCTCCTCAGCAGCTGCCAGCTTGGCACCTGTGGGACCCTCCAGGACAGGAGAGGCATTGGGCTCAGCAGCACAGGCTGGCTTTGCTGCCACCTCTGTGCCCACGTGCCTGGAACAGCTGGGTCCTTCCAGGGGGTCCTCGTCATCCACCAAGCCCAAGGGTTTGTTCCAGTTGTTGTTCTGGATGGCTTCATCTCCTTGAGACACCACTGGGACTCCTTTGGAATGCACATTGTCACCAGCATTGAAATTGATAGATGACATGGAGTCCAACAGCTCTTGCCTGGGAGCCTCCGACTTCTCCTTGCACCAGTTCAGATTGGACAGTCCTTGGTGTCTGTCAGCTTCATGCTCTTCCTCCTCCTCAGCATCATAATCGTTGGGGAAGTTGGCTTCCAGCCAATCCAGCACCATCTGAAGCCTTGACACTCTCTCCACTGGCAGTCTAGGTGACAAGCTTGAATCTCTGTCCATACCACCGAGCAGGGCCCTCCTGGTCAGATCTTTGTCCTCACGTTCTTCCCAGTTGCAGAGCTCTTCATCCTCATGTTCTTCCCAATGGGAGAACTCTTCATCCTTACATTCTTCCCAGTTGCAGAGCTCTTCATCCTCGTGTTCTTCCCAATGGGAGAGCTCTTCATCCTCCTCTTGTTCCCAATTGCAGAGCTCTTCATCCTCATGTTCTTCCCAATGGGAGAGCTGTTTGTTGTCATCCTCTTCCCATGGGGACATGTCTTGGACATCACAGTCTTCCCCAAACCACAGCTCTGTTTCGCGTTTGACGTCTGCTGGGGAAAGCTTCTCATCCTCGTAGTTAACCCCTTGGGACAGCTCTTTGTCACTGTCACTGTTCCCCTGGGACAGCCCTTTTTCATCCTTCTCTTCACTCAGGGACAGCTCCTTGTAACTCTTGCTGTCCCCTCGGGAGAGCTCACTGTCACCTTCCACTGGGGACAGCTTCTCCTCATTGCTGTTTACCCCTGGGAAGAGCTTGATGGCCTCTTCCAATTTGGACAGCTCACGGTCACTTGTGCTGTCCTCTGGACCAACCTCGATGGCTTCTTCCACTTTGGACAGCTCCTCATCAGCTGGGCCATCCCCTGAAACCACCATGATGTCCTCTTCCACCGGGGACAGCTCCTGGTCACTTGTGTGGTTCCCTGGAACAACCTCAATGTCCTCTTCCACCGGGGACAGCTCCTGGTCACCTGTGCTGTCCACTGGAAAGAGCTCACTGTCATCTTCCACTGGGGACAGCTCCTGGCCACTCTTGCTGTCCCCTAGAGAGAGCTCGATGGCCTCTTCCACTGGGGACAGCTGTGGGTCAGTGCTGCTGTCCCCTGTAAGGCTCTCGATGGCCTCTTCCACTGGGGACAGCTCCTCATCACTGCCATGTTCCCCGTGGGACAGCTCATTGTCATTGCTCTGTCTCTCCAGCTCTGTGCCCGTGAGGCTGCGCCCCATGGCTCGAGCCCCCGAGGGGATGGGCAGCACAGGCAGCAGCTGCCACCTCGGGGACACGCGGGCTGTGCCCTCCTGGGCCACCCTGAGCGGGGGCAAGAGCACCCTGGGCACGGGGGTGTATGGCTGCCAAGCACAGGGGCTGCAGGGCTGGGGCTCCTTCTCCCCTGCGCTCCCCAGCTCTGTGCCCCGGCTCTGAGCATCCCTGGGGCTCACCAGGCAGGGCAGTGGTGACAGCGGTGACAGCGCTGGCAGAGGTGGCAGGGGTGGCAGTCTGTCCCCACAGAGGGACAGGGCCTGGCTCCAGCTGTCCTGTGGCACTGCCTGCGGCTGCCCGAGCTGCACCTGTGGGACCTTGAGGTGTTTGGGCTTTCTGGGTCCTACCTTTGGCTGCCCCAGGTGCACTGGTGGCAGCTTGATGGGCATCAGCGAGGAGCAGTAGGAGGATGAGGATGAGGAGGCGTGGGATGGAGACGGCTCCCTCGGCAGGACAAAGGTCCTGGCCCTGTCCCTGCACTGGCCTCTCCTTTCTGCCTCATCCCTCACTCTCATCCTCCTCTGCACACTCAACAGTTGGCCTTGGGCAGGCTGGGAGTTCCCCTTCTCCTTGTTCATTTTCTCAGTAATTTCCATTGTCCTCCAGCGCAGACAGACACAGGGAGCTGCTTCCTGCACAGAGAGCGGCTCTCCTGCGACTGGGCACCGCAGGGCTCTGCGCCCCTTAGACACCCTCAGCCAGGCCGGGGCTCCCTGATGTCACAAGGCTCTCTGGCCACCACCACGTCCCACATCACAAAGGGCCCCGACACCGTGTGCCTGTGTCACCAGGGCCTGGGCTCGGCTGCGGCAGCATCGCCACACGGCTGCCCCCGGGCCAAATCCCCTGTGCCCATACCGGGGCCGGGGATGTGCAATGGGACACGAACCACGCGGGGTTCAGCCTCTCTGGGAGAAAGAAACGAGTGTTTGAGGCTAGTTGGGAGAGAAAACTACTCCCGATGGCACTCATCTGTTGTACATGGAACTCAAAAGGCATAACAAATACTAGAAAGCCATAATTAGAAATACATGGTTCAAAAGTCATAAAGAGGTAGTTAGGAGCAACATCTCTACTTACAAATGAATTACGAAAAGAAGAACTACGCTACAAAATACTTACACAGTTTTTGTCAGTTGTTGTTCTCATTCTTTTTAAACTTTCAAATTTGTTTCCTGTGCTCTTCATTATTGTGGAAACATTGAAGCAAAACTGAGCAGCATCAGGGAAACACCAGCAGCTGGCTCCAAGGCTGCAGAATGGCTGTGCAGTTCCCGCAGGACTGCCACGCTTCAGCCGGGCACAAAAGCCCCTCTCCTTTCCCACAAGGAGTAAAATGAGTTCCTCCTGATTTCCTAGGCTTGCCCTGCATCACTGATCCAGAACCTCCTCCAAGTGTGGTGAGTGAGAGGAGACAGATCAGGTGTGCTTCTGGACCACCTGTTTTCTCTCCAATTTCCCCACTCCTGAAACAGTGCCAACCTGCACGTGGGAACACACCAGATGTCCCTCAGGCCTCTCCTCTGGGCTGGAGCCCTGCAGGGCAGCTCCACCATGAACAATTCCTTTTCCCATTGCAGCAGTCTCCTTTGGTGTGGAAAAGAAAGAAGTGAGAATTGGAGGTCCCCTTCTCCTTGTCCATCTTCTCAATAATTTCTGTCATCCTCCAGCACAGATGGAGCCAGGGAGCTGCTTCCTCCAGACAGGCAGCAGCTCCCTGGGCACTGTTTGCCTCCTTCGGGACAGTTCCCTGGAAGTGTCCTGTGCCCCTTGGCAGAGCCTTTTGTCCTCATCTGCTTTCCACTGGGAGAGCCCTTTGTCCTCATCTGCTTCCCACTGGGAGAGCCCTTTGTCCTCATCTGCTTCCATGGGGACATGTCTTGGACATTACACTCTTCCCCAAAGACAGCTCTTTGTCATATTTGCTGCCTCCTTGGCAAAGCTTATTGTTGCTGCTGTTATCCTGTTGGGAGAGCTCCTTGGCACTGTCACTCTCCCCTTGGGACAGCTCTTTCCTGTGGTAGTCCTGGCCCTGGGATGCGTCCTGGTCACTCTGCTTGGCCCCTGGGGAGAGCTCGGTGGCATTTTCCCTTTGGACAGCTCCAAGGCACTCTTGTTATCCCCTGGGTCAGTGTCATCTGCCCTGGGCACTCCTGTTTCTTTAGTTTATCTTCCTACTATTTGTTCTCTTCCCACTGGGACATTGAAGACAGACACCTCCAGCAGGAAGGTGCATGCAGCAGTGTTCTGGAACAGGGATGACCCATGGGCAGCACGGGAACAACAACCACTTTGTGCCCTCCTGATTTCATGAAACATTTTCCTGTTGGAAAAATGAACAGGGGCAGCTCTACATGCAGACCAGCCTGACTTCTGTCAGCCCCTGGGTTCACACACAGGAAGGAAACCTGTGAGCTGTTGAGCTGCAATGGGATGAAGAGTTTCCACTTTGGACCAGGAACTGCTGGGTACCAGCCCTCTCTTTGCAGCAATTTGTTCAGCTTGGCAGAGGTGAGACACGTCCTCACTGCTCTCACAGCACGTACTTCAATCACAGATGCAGCCTTAACTGGGAGAGGTTTGTCTTTTCTCCCACTCCCTGTCTTTGCTCCCACTCCCTGCTGCCTCCATGCAGAGCTCCCCAGCCCACCTGAGCTGTGATGACCATGTACAGCCCCTTCATGGCACCTCTCCTCACAGCCCCTCCATGGCACATCTCCCCTCACACCCCACCATGGCACCTCTCCCCTCATGGACCCACCATGGCACCTCTCCCCTCACAGCCCCTCCATGGCACATTTCCCCTCACAGCCCATCATGGCACATCTCCCCTCACAGCCCATCATGGCACATCTCCCCTCACAGCCCCACCATGGCACCTCTCCCCTCACAGCCCCACCATGGCACCTCTCCCCTCACAGCCCATCATGGCACATCTCCCCTCACAGCCCCTCCATGGCACATCTCCCCTCACAGCCCCTCCATGGCACATCTCCACCATGGCACAGCCTCACCATGGCACCTCTCCCCTCACACCCCACCATGGCACATCTCCCTTCACAGCCCCTCCATGGCACCTCTCCCCTCATGGACCCACAATGGCACATCTCCCTTCATGGACCCATCATGGCACCTCTCCCCTCACAGCCCATCATGGCACATCTCCCCTCACAGCCTCACCATGGCACCTCTCCCCTCACACCCCACCATGGCACATCACCCCTCGCGCCTCCCTCCCCTCACGGCTGCGGCGCCGCTCGGGCGCCCCCTGACGGAGAGCGGGGACAAGCGGGACCCTCTCCGCCCTGCTCCCTTCCTTCTCCACTCTTTCCCCTCTCTCTCCCTCTGCCTGCCCTACTTCCCTGTCCCTCTCTCTCCCCGACCCTCCGGTCTGGCCCCTTTGTTGCCCTCCCTGCCCGCTCCTTCCCCTCTCTCTGTCCTTGAGCGCGGGTCACAGCGCGGCCCGTCCCTCCTCTTCCTGCGGCCCCTCCTCTTCCTGCGGGTCCGTTACCGGCCCGTTCCCGGGGCCGGCCGGCGGCACCAGGCAGGTGAGGCGGGGGCGGGCCGGGCTCCAGGTGCGGGACCCCGGGCAGCAGGGAGGGAGGGAGCGGGGCTGGCTCCTGGGGGGCCCAATGCATCCCCCCTTCCCAAATCCCAGCGGCATCGCTGCGTTCACGCTGCCAGGGAATAATCATCCTTGCCCAGCCGGCCCCCTCGCGGGGTGAGGGTTCTGTATATGGATCTTAACAACAGGTTTGTTAAAATCGGGGCTGCCGGGTTATGCGAAAGTCACTTTCGGAGCAATAATCGAACTTTAAAAGTGTGTTTACTGATCATTCTCTTTAAGTAATAGTTACATGGGGTTTTATGGCGGTAGGAAAATTAGTGGCTATCTTTGCCACCCAGATGGAATGAAATCACTGGGTCATAAATAAAAGGTGTTAATGAGCTCCATTATCACAAGCTGATGACTTAATGCCTTACGTGGATCAAAGCCAGCTGAAAATATCGAGGATTGATCCAGTCCCAAGTCCTTGTCCTTTTCCTTCTCTGGGTTAGGGCAGAAGGGCAGTTTGGTTTGTGCAGAAGACATAAATGCTGCTTATTCTTTAATTAACCTTGAGGAGTTGATTTGACCTAGTTTTTTGTTTGGAGATGGAGTGAGCAAAGGAGATGTTGCCCTCTCTGTGTCTTTAGCTCCACTGATCCAGCATTTCCATAAGGATTTCCATGAATAAAGAAGAGCTGGCTGATGTGTAACTGGTGTGTCCAGTTAGTGTTATATATTTCTACTTTGATTTTACCTAAGGACTGACTTTGTCACCTGCTGAGGTGCTGTCCTGGCTGTGTCCCCAGATAACCCAGAATCACTGGAATTGCTGACACAGTGACACACTCACTGCTATCGATCTGTTCTGAATTCCAGGTTTATGCCCCTGCCTGGCACCAGCGAAGGAAGTTGGCAACTGCAGGGATACAAAGGCTGACCTAGTGAATCTGTAACCTGAGTGCTGATCCAGATGTTGCTGTGCTGTGATGACCTCCTCTGCCAACGTACCAGGTCGTAGCTCTTGATCCAAGGGAATAGGAAATTGAGCTATTATTGCTGAATGTAGGTACAGAGGAGAAGGGAGGGTTTTGTTTCAGCATTTATTGCTCAGCATCAAGCTTATTTCCAGTTTACAATGTTTGCTGAAAGGCAATAAAATAAACAGTAGAAGAATAAAGGTGATTAAAATGCTTCCAGGGAATTCTGCAGTGCAGAACAAACCCGTGTTCCTGTTGTCATACCGGGAAAAAAGTAAATTGAGAATTAATTTTCAGTTACATTGTAACACTACTACTTCAATACAAATTAATTAGAAATTAAGTAAATTAATGACTTTAAGCTTAGGAAGGGCAGGGCTGGATGGGATATTGGGAGTGAGGAATTGTTCCCTGGCACAGGGTGCCCAGAGCAGCTGGGGCTGCCCCTGCATCCCTGGCAGTGCCCAAGGCCAGGCTGGACACTGGGGACAGTGGGAGGTGTCCCTGCCATGGCAGGGGTGGCACTGGATGGGCTTTTTCCAACCCAAACCATTCTAGGATTCTGTGATTTCAATAATAGTCTGTAAAAGAAAAAAATACTGCTAAATTTCAGTAGGGATTTCTTTAATATATCAGGCTAAAGATAAGACTTATGCCCCGGAAGTTCTTTAAAAAAAAGGATATCTAACATGATTTTTGTTCAAATGTGTCTGTAGGTTCTTTATAATGTAGCTGCACGTGAAGAAATCCCCAGTGGCTTTGTGTCATGCTGAGTAACAACATGGGGCACTGTTTGGTGGGACGGGGAGCCATGATCCCAAGGAAGCTGAAGCCATTTCTGTGCAGGATGTTGTCGGGTTACAAGCCCGAAAACGACGTCAAGGACTCTTACAAGGTTCTGGAGCTGGAGGAAGGCTGTTCCCTCGACGACGTCAGGAACTCGTACCACAATCTTGCCAAAAAATACCACCCTGACAGCAGCTCCGGCATGGCCGACTCCAGGGCCTTCATACGGGTGGAGGAGGCCTACAGGGTGGTGCTCGGCGACCTGGCAGCCAAACAGAAATCAGACTCCGGCGAGGAGGAGGAAGACCAGTTCAAGTCCAAGTCCCTGCAGCACAGGCACTACCTGAGCTTCGAGGGCGTGGGCATCGGCACGCCGAGCCAGCGGGAGAAGCAGTACATGCAGTTCCGCGTGGACCGCGCCACCGAGCAGGTGCTGGAGTACCGGCAGCAGCGCCTGGAGAGCCGCTACGCCGGCAGCGACCTCAGCAGGGCCCAGGACGTGCGGCAGAGCAAGAAGGTGAAGATCACCCAGGCCGTGGAGCGGCTGGTGGAGGACCTCATCCAGGAGTCCATGGCCAAAGGAGACTTCGACAACCTGAGCGGCAAAGGGAAGCCCTTGCAGAAGTTCTCGCACAGCCCCCACATCGACCCCATGACCCACAACCTGAACAGGATCCTCATCGACAACGGCTACCAGCCCGAGTGGATCCTGCTGCAGAAGGAGATCCGCGAGACCATCGGGCGCCTGAGGAAGAGCATCGTGGCCTCCCGGAGGAAGCTGGGGGAGCCCATGACGCTGTCGGAGCAGAAGCAGTGGGGCCGCGTTTGCGAGCAGTTCGCGGAAGACATCAGGAAGTTGAACAAGAGGGTGGACAACTTCAACCTGGTGGTGCCCATCCTGAGCAGGCAGATGGTGCATTTCAGCACCGACAAGGAGATCCTGCGAGCGCGAAAGACTTACGAGGCCGTCGTGGAGAAGGTTTCTGATCCAGGCACGAAGGAAAACGGGGGGGAAGAGGGCGAAAGGTTCGGGTGGAAGTCTGCTCTCTTGAGGTGGTTAAAACTTGCACCGAAATAATTCATGCTAATTCCTCTTGCCAAGGTTTTGGAATGCACTTTATTAATGAAATATAGCACTAGAGAAATTTCAGGTTCGCTGGAAATGTCAAATCCACGCTGTTGCACTACTTGAAGGAAATTTGGTTGTGTGATGACCATTTGCATTATAAATAATTGAGATACTTTTAAATATTATTAAATGAAATGTGCCAGTTTGGGTTGTGGTAGAGTTAATTTTTCTCATCGTTAGTCTGGGGCTGCGTGTTGGGCTCGGGCTGGAGGCAGTGCTGACCATTCCAGGGTGGTTTTATTGCTGGGCAGGGCTTGCACAGCACCTTTTGTGCCCTCCCCACCTCCCCACCCCTGAGCAGCTGCTGGCTGGCTTAAACCACAGCAGCAACAAATCAGTTCTTCTCTTGCAGGCCATTTTCCTTCTGCTGAAATCCAAATTAATGCTTCACTTTAGCACAGTAATCACTTTTACAGGCTCTTATCACTTCAAAGGGGAAACAGAGGCATAAGAAAACCACATTAAAATGGAGTCTTGCTGTGCCCTGTTTGACCTTTGCTCTCTTATTTCAATACTTACAACTCATTAATTTTTGGCAGGTTCTCTGCATATTTTTTAAAAGTACATTCACCTCTTCAAGGGTAAATTCACTGGCTGTGAAGGGAGGGTTCTGGATGTCTTGGCTCGGAATGTGCATGTGCACAAGTCCATTTTTGCGTCTTTTACAGAGAAAGAGGTCTTGGAAATTTATTTATTGGTGAACACCCCCTGCCATGGGCAGGGACACCTTCCAGCTCTGTGTATGAATGTTTATTTCCATAATTTATTCTTGTTTATAACAAAAACTTAATTAAAGATACTGTGAATTAAAGATACTTTTCTGAAGGTCCTTTGACATGGCACTCTCAAAAATCTCACATTTTGATTCACGTTGGGATCTGCAATAATTGGATCAGAATTGCTGTTCAGACAAATCCAGTGGGAGATTTCAAGAGCAAATCCAGTTCGTGGCACAAGGGTGAATAGAAACCAGTTTGCAGGAAATGGGACCCACTTTGGCTCACAAAGAAGCATCAGCACTTCAATACCAGAGGTGCCATAAAGGGTGAATCAGCAGAATGAGGGATTTTTATGTTCTTATTAAAACCACTTGGGTTTAAATGGGGCAGGTATGACCTCACTGAGGAACTTCAAATCAGCCTTGCACTGATGCCATCAAAACCTGCCAGGCACAAAAATCCACTTCTGCAACATTTACAGTGACAATGGAAAAAATAATTTTCGCTTTAATGTTCCCCAGGTGTTTAGAGGAGTTCAGTGTTTCAGGGCTTGTCTATAATTTTGTTGCTCTTAAGAGCAGTGTTTAGTCCATACTAAGGAATATCAACCACTGCACACAGAAAATCGAGGAGAGAATGGCCTTCAGAAGGAATTTTTCTGGCTGACACTGGACTGTTAATTTGATAGATGTTGTTTTATGGCTGTGAAAAAGGGTGCAGTCATTGCTGACCCCAGATCCAAAACCACGTTGTTTATTCCCAGAACTTCCTGTTTGTTGGTTTAATGGCCACATGCCTCGTGGCTTGAAAGGCTTAAGTGACATCTTAATATGAAGACAAAAGATTGTATAGGTATGTAATTTTATATATTATGAAGATACAATATTTGATATATCAGTTTTTCTCAGGGTGAGGAATCTGTTTCTTGCCCAACAGGACAAGCGGGAATGGCTTGAAACTGAAAGAGGGATTTAAACAAAGTATTGAGAAGAAATTCCTCCCTTCTCTAGGCACTGTAGATGCTGAGGATTTCTGTGTTTCAGAGCAGTAATCTCGGGATGAACGTGGAGATAACAGAGAAGGCTCTGAGGAGGAGGAATAAAGGAGAAACAAGAGCAGGGCACCTTGTAAAAGAAATATGTACATGATAAATCTTTATTCTTAAGCCCCTCTGAGGGAGCAGGGAGTGTGGTGTCTCTGGGCTTGATGGAGCACAGTGTGTACATTTAAGTTAAGGTTATAAAATGAAGCAGGGAGGACTTTGAGCACAATGTGATTCTTTCAATTCCATATCTGTGAGATGTGCCCTCTAATCCTCAAAACGCTGACTTTTATCCAGTTCTTTTCCCAGGGCTTTTATTCAACATCTGTCTTTTGGCACTTATTTGTTTGGCTGTTTTAGATGGCCATTTATTGACATGTATGTTATCCCCATATTGCTTGTCCAGTATTGCTTGTCCTTCTAACCCAGACCATTCCGTGATTGATCCTATGAGTTAGAATTTATCCATGTTTATTAATTCCCCTTATTTTCATTAAACCAGACAGCGGACTGAGATGTAAGAGCATTTAGGGGTGAACGTTATCTATTCCAACACGAGAATGACAATACTGTGCTGTTCCCGTGGGGCGGCGGAGGAGGCCGGGGGTCACTCCCGGCCGTGTGGCGGCGGCTCTGGGGCTGAGGGGCCGTGAGGGGGCGGCCATGGCGGGAGGGGCTCCGGCCGTGAGGGAGGGGGCGGGGCCTGAGGGAAAGGCGGGAGCGCGCTGGCCCCGCCTCTTCCCGCCCCGCCCGAGCGGCACAGGGCGGGGCTTATGGCGTGTGGCGCCGCATTGGCCAATCACACCGCTCTGTCCTTACCCGGCCCTCGGCTGACGCGCAGCGCTCGGCTCTGATTGGGCAGAGGGCACGTCAGTCAGGGGGCTCGGTGCCCTCAGGCGGAAGCGTCTCGCCCGGAGCGGGTACGTGCGGCCGCGCCGGGCCGGGCCGGGCGGCACCGGGACGGGGACCGGGACAGGGACTGGAACCGGGATCAGGGACAGGGACAGGGAGCGGGATGGGGGGCGAGAGAGAGAGCGGCACCGCACCGAGAGGGACCCGGGGCCGCTCCCTGGGACACCGGCGTGTCGCGGATTGTCCGGCCCTGAGGGCGCGCCGCCGGGGCTCCGCGGGGAGCGGGCTCGGTAGGGGAGGTTAACGGAGAAAATGCCGTGTGTTATCTAAATAACAATGTACCCGGCCGGCCCTAGGAACCCCTGGCGGGGCTGTAGCTCGGGCTCGGGGCTCGCCGTGCCCCGCCACGCCCCGGTGCCAGGGCGGGCACAGCGCTGCGCTCGGAGCGGGCCTGAGGCAGAGCCAACCCTGAGAATTGCGGGATCCAGATGGGCTCTGTACCCGGCCTCCTCAATTTTAAACTTTAATATGGCTCTTAAAAAACCTCTGCTGCGGGGAGTCCTGGGGCTGAGCTGCACATTGGTGTAAAGGGATAAACCATGGAATTGTTTGAGTCGGGTTTGGAGGGACATTAAATCCCGGCCAGTGCCACCCCTGCCATGGCAGGGACACCTCCCACTGTCCCCAAGCTGCTCCTCAGTGCCCAGCCTGGCCTGGGACACTGCCCGGGACCCAGGGCTTTGTAAGGAATGGAAATATGTTAATATCACTTTTTAATAACTTTGCCACACTGCCTTGTTTTTGTGCAAATTAGCTTAAAATTTCCTTTCTTTGCTCTTGTCTTTCTGTAATACTTAAAAATCAGTGCTGTGGAATAGGGAGAATGAAAGTGAAAGTGCAGGAAGTCACTGAAATAAGTGGGAAAACGGCAGTGGTTGTTACAGGAATGTTCACATAAGCCTCTGATATTCTTTTCATCCTCTGTGCATGTGGGGATATGTGTGGCCTAAAGGATATTCTGAGGAGTTGCTTGTGGAAGAGGCATCTTCTTCAAGGAAAACTTGAATATCCCTCATGTCTTTAAGTTTCTTCCCTTTTCCTTTTGTATTTTCCTGTCTTTGGAAACAGGCAGTTCTGTTCTTTACTAACCCAGTGATATTCCACATAAGGCATTTTTCTTCCTGCAGACTTTTCCTATTTCCTTGCAACTGCTTTCAATATTTTGTTCAGGTGAAATCAGCTCATTTGGGGAGGGAAGAGCTGCTTTTCAGGTGGAAATGTGGAGCTGCTGTTGTGTTTTCTGTCTGCACAGCAGAGCAGTGGGTTTGCTCTCCATGCTCCCCTCTGCCAGGGTGGTTTTCCAGCTCCAGAGTCCCCAGCTGGTTCCTGCAGAGGTGTTTGTGTGTGCTGGGCAGGCTGAGGAATGTCCCTGCCTGCCCTTGGCACAGGGGAGGAGGCTGATGGTGGGAAGGGCGTTGAAGGACAGGAATTCCAAGGGCTGGACCTGGTTCCTGCCTGGGAGCTGTGTGGGTGGGGGAGTTTAGAGCAGGGATGAGTCCTGCACCTTGATCCAGGTGGGAAATGCCAGCTGAAGGCATCTGCCTCCCCAGAGGGTGTGTGCAGGGCTGGCAGCTGTCCCTGTGTCCCTGGGAGCTGAAATGCAGTTTATTGTGTGCTTCCTCTTTTTCTAAGGAATTATGGAGAATTACAGATCATGGAATGTTTGGGTTGGGAGGGACCTTAAACCCACCCAGTGCCACCCCTGCCATGGCAGGGACACCTCCCACTGTCCCCAGTGTCCAGCCTGGCCTTGGGCACTGCCAGGGCTCCAGGGCAGCCCCAGCTGCTCTGGCAATTCTCCAAGGCCTCCCCACCCTCTCAGGGAGAAAATTGTTTCTAATATCTGATCTAAACCTGTAATTTTTCAGTGTGCAGCCATTCCCTGTGTGCTGTCCCTGCATCCCCTGGCAATTGTCTCTCTCCAGCTTTCCTGGGGCTCCTCCAGGCCCTGCAAGGCCGCCCTGAGCTCAGCCCAAAGCTTCTCCTGTGCAGGTGAGCAATGCCAGCTGTGCCAGCCTTTCCTGCCAGCAGAGCTGCTCCATCCTCTGCCCATCCTGGAGCCTCCTCTGGGCTCTGCAGCAGCTCCAGCTCCTCCCTGTGCTGGGGCAGCTCTGCAGGTGGGGAATCACCTGAGGGGCACAGGGACACAATCCCAATCCCATTTCCTTTCCTCGTTCTCGATCCCCAGCCCAGGACACTCTGCCCCTCTGACTGCCCTGCCCACTGTTGCCTTGGGGCCCCTGTATCCCCCAGGGATGCTCTGCTGAGGTCCCTTGAGAGGATCTCTGCCCTCCCCTGTGTCAGTGCATTCCTTTTCTCTGCCATATTAAATCCAGGATGTTTTAGCTGGATTTCTTGAATACCTTGGGTGGTTTTGCCCATCCCTTTTGTGCTGTCCCTGTGCCAGAGCAGCTGCCCCTGGGTCCCTGGCAGTGCCCAGGGCCAGGTTGGACACTGGGGACAGTGGGACGTGTCCCTGCCATGGCAGGGGTGGCACTGGGTGGCTTTAAGGTCCCTCCCAACCCATTCCATAATTCCCTGTTTCCCTGCAGCCACTGCCAGGCAAGGTCCCTCAGCCCACAATGGGACAACAACAGGAGCTGGGAGAGTTCCAGTGTGGGTGGGTGAGGAGCTGGGAGGGGAAAGCAGGAATTGCTGCAGGACAGGGACAGACACAGCTCCGAAGAGGAACAGAGAAATTGGAGCCATTTAAGAGTGGAAAATGAGGAAGGGCTTCAGGAGCAGCTGTAACTCAGCTGAGTGAGCTGGAAGGGGCTGCAGAATCCCTGAGGAGCTGGAAGGGGCTGCAGAATCCCTGAGGAGCTGGAAGGGGCTGGAGAATCCCTGAGGAGCTGGAAGGGGCTGCAGAATCCCTGAGGAGCTGGGAAGGGGCTGCAGAATCCCTGAGGAGCTGGAAGGGGCTGCAGAATCCCTGAGGGAGCTGGGAAGGGGCTGCAGAATCCCTGAGGGAGCTGGAAGGGGCTGGAGAATCCCTGAGGAGCTGGAAGGGGCTGGAGAATCCCTGAGGAGCTGGAAGGGGCTGGAGAATCCCTGAGGGAGCTGGGAAGGGGCTGCAGAATCCCTGAGGAGCTGGAAGGGGCTGCAGAATCCCTGAGGAGCTGGAAGGGGCTGCAGAATCCCTGAGGAGCTGGAAGGGGCTGCAGAATCCCTGAGGAGACTGGAAGGGGCTGCAGAATCCCTGAGGAGCTGGAAGGGGCTGGGGCTGGAGCAAAGGAGGCTCAGGGGCCCTCGTGGCTCTGCACAAGGCCCTGCCAGGAGGGCACAGCCGGGGGGGTCGGGCTCTGCTCGCAGGGAACAGGGACAGGAGCAGAGGGAGCGGCCTCAGGCTGGGCCAGGGCAGGCCCAGCTGGGACAGCAGCAGCAATTTGCCCATGGAAAGGGAGCTCAGGCCTTGGCAGGGGCTGCCCAGGGAGCTTTGCAGTTCAGGGGTGGCCCTGGATGATCTCCAAGGCTTTTCCCACCCTGCTGAGCCTGGAATTCTGTAGGAGCACAGCAATTCCCTGTGAAAGCTGTGGGATGAGCAGGGATCTGACCACTGCCAGGGACAGGTGAGAGGAGAATTCCTGAGGAGAATCACCAGATGGCTGAGCCCAGATGCTGCACAAATTAAAATAACTTTGGGATTCGAAGTGGCATCACAAGTGTGGGTTTCTGGAGGACAAACCTTTCGAGCACGTTCCAGGAGGTGACCTGTGTTTGCAGCATGGACAAACTGTTTATTGATTGATTTTTATTCCACTTCTTCTCCCTGCTGTTATTAACCAGAACATGTTCTCCAGCAGTCTGTGCTGTCATACAGTTGTGAAGGACATTTTTGTTATTCTTTACCAAGTGGCTGGAAATGAGTTATGGCATGTTGGGAACTGCAGGAGTTGACAATACTAAAGCAAATTGGAATGGTGCTAAGGGCAGCTGTGAGTCAGTTAATTAACTTTGCTTTCCTCTTCCCATATTTGAGGCTCCCTGTGACCTTTTCTCTGTGCACTGAGACCTTCTCTACCCTCAGAATCAGGGTTTGATTTGCTGAGTTGGGCTCTTTCTCTGTGTTAAAAAGGCACTAAATATTATTATCTGTTAGATTGGAGACTGGAAATATTACAGTTTAATTGAGACTCCTTGACACAACTTATGGACCAAGCTCTGCCATAAACTTTGGGGTTATGTGGTGATTTTCTTTTGTAGTTCTGAGTAAGGGAGGTTGTTTTGTGAATATAGCTCAATACAGCACCAACAGAGTTTATCATGGAATGGTTTGGGCTGGGATGGCTTTAAAACAATCTCCTTCCCTCTCCTGCCATGGGTGGGGCAAATTCCACTGGAAGGTTCTGTGTAAAACCTGAATTCTGTAAAAACCCCAGACTGGAACTCGTGGGAGTTGTCCAACATCTGGAGACGTTCCTGATTGATACTGAGAGTCTGCCTAGAGCAGGGGCTGGACAGAGTTAAAGGAATAAAGTAATAAAGAAATAAATAAGGAATTAATCCCTTACTAAAAGGCCTTTAAAGGATGCACAAGGCAGTACAATAGCCTGGCTGTCCAAGATGGACCCTGGGTCAGGAGTTTTCACACTTTTATAAGTTTTGCTCCATTTTGATATTGGGGTTAATTACAATTACAGCTCCAGGTGATGCAGTCCCACCCTCACAGTTTGTTCTCCTCAGTTCACTGTTTTTATGCTTTTTGGGGCTGAAGCTGCAGTGGTGTCCTTGGTTCTGGGCTGGAGCAGGATTGTTCTGTGTGACTGAGCTGAGAGGAGAACTGCTGACACTTTATGTGAAGTTCAGAGTCACACACTAAGGCAGTACAGAATCTGGAAAATATGAAAGCTCAGACTGAAGGCATCAATACTGACCTCACCCTTGGTTGTGTTTCAGGCACTCAGGAACTGCTGTTGATGGAAGAGTCCAGGACAGAGAGCTGGGACAGCGGGGCAGCGACAGCCGAGCCCAGGGCAGAGTGAGCCGGGCCTGGGGCAGTGACAGCTGTGCCCAGGGCAGTGACAGCCGTGCCCAGGGCACTGTGGGCTGTGCCCAGGGCAGCCTGAGCCGTGCCCAGGGCAGTGACAGCCGTGCCCAGGGCAGCCTGAGCCTGTGCCCAGGGCACTGTGGGCTGTGCCCCGGGCAGCCTGGGGCTGTGCCCAGGGCAGCCTGAGCTGTGCCCAGGGCAGTGACAGCCGTGCCCAGGGCAGTGACAGCTGTGCCCAGGGCAGTGACAGCCGTGCCCAGGGCAGCCTGAGCTGTGCCCAGGGCAGTGACAGCTGTGCCCAGGGCACTGTGGGCTGTGCCCAGGGCAGTGACAGCCGTGCCCAGGGCAGTGACAGCTGTGCCCAGGGCAGTGACAGCTGTGCCCAGGCAGTGACAGCCGTGCCCAGGGCAGTGTGGGCCGTGCCCAGGGCACTGTGGGCTGTGCCCAGGGCACTGTGAGCTGAGGCCATGGCAGGGTTCCTGGACAATTTCCGCTGGCCAGAGTGCGAGTGCATCGACTGGAGCGAGCGCCGCAACGCCATCGCCTCCATCGTGGCCGGGGTGCTGGTGAGCCACAAACTGTCACACTTGGGCCTCTGCTTCTGCCACTTCTGCCTCTTAACTTCCCCAAATCCAGCCTCTTCCTTGTGGGGTTGGCAGCAGCGTTGTCACAAGGGCTGTGACGTTGCTGATCTGATCTCTCCCCTTGAGAGGAAATTCCTCATGGATTGCTGCAGAGTTGGATCTGTTAGAACTGCTCTGTTCTGCACCATCCCCATCTCATGTGTGTTTAGAGTCTGGATTCTTGTTCTTAAGGGGAACAAGGAAGAGGGAATTTCACAGGAATTGCACAGGGAATTTCATAGAATCCCAGAAGGGTTTGGGTTGGGAGGGACCTGAAATCCCATCTGTGGGCAGGGACACCTTCCCCTGTCCCAGGCTGCTCCAGCCCCTGTGTCCAACCTGGCCTTGGGCACTTCCAGGGATCCAGGGGCAGCCCCAGCTGCTCTGGGCATAAGTTTATCCATACCCCACTCCTTAATGTGAACAGAAATTGTGGCTGATTCCCAAACACTCCCCTGAACACAGCAACGTTGGGATTTGTGCAGGCATTGCCCATCAAACACATTTACATCACTGTCCAGAGGAGTTGATTCTTGTTAGGGCCAGTGAAGGCAGGGGTGCCCAGGCCTGCCTGGTCTCCCTGCTGCCCTGTGCCCCAGGCTCAGCCCTGTGTGTGTCTGTGCCCAGTTTTTCACAGGCTGGTGGATCATGATCGATGCTGCCGTGGTCTATCCCAAGCCGGAGCAGCTGAACCACGCCTTCCACACCTGCGGGGTCTTCTCCACCCTGGCCTTCTTCATGTGAGTGCTGGGGACAGGGCTCACCACAGAGCCACCAGCAGCAGCCAGGCTTTGCTGGCAGGTGGATAAATCACAGAATCAGGGAATGGTTTGGGTTGGGAGGGACCTCAGGGCCCACCCAGTGCCATGGCAGGGACACCTCCCCCTGTGCCAGGTGCTCCAGCCTGGCCTGGGATGGAGAATGCAGTGCTTACCTCAGTATGGAACAATTCACTGCATTTCCCTCTGTTTTTACAAGTTTTACAGCTGTTCCTTGCCCAAAACTTCCTCAAATGGGAGGGGTAACAATATCCTTGGCTCTTGTTGTGGAGATGTAAATAAAAGTAACAACTTCTATTGAATCATTCAGTATTGGCAAGAAAAAGGGATGACTTGGGGTTTGTGACTAGACAGAATGCCAGGGAATTTCCCAGAATTTGTCACATCTTAAAAAAAAAAAAAAAAAGCTGGAGTTTTACTTAGAACTCTAAATTGATTTTCTGTTGTGTCTCCTTTTTTTGCCCTCAGGATAAATGCTGTATCAAATGCACAGGTGAGAGGAGACAGCTACAGTGATGGATGCTTAGGAAGAACAGGTAAATTAACTCTACAAGTCCTGCTCAGGTGATCATTTACCTGCTGGGGGTTTTTCCAGGTGGTGGTGAAAGAAGTAATCAGGAGATAAGGAGTAGGAGAGAACTTCTGTGAATTAGTTTTACAGAATTAACCCCTGGAGATAAGTGCTGGCTTTGTTAGAAAGGGAACTTGGTGAAATTCAGCTTCTGGATGTCTTGGCTTCCTAAACTTTCCCTGCAAATCCTGGGGAGCTGCTGGGAGAATTCAGTTCCTGCCTGGGGGTGGCTGTGGAGCAGCCATTCCCTGGGGATGTGTCACAAACATTTCCATTTCCCTGTGTCACTGCTGAGGGTGTCCCTGCCCCTGCTGTCCTCCCTGCTCCCATTCACAATTCCCTTTCCATTTCCCACATGGATCCCAGCAGCCTTTTCCATGGCATTTGTGAATTTGGAGGCATTTGCTGCCATTTGAAGTGGCCTGTGGTGCTTTTTGTGTGTCACTCATGTTCCAGCTCAGAGAACCTCAGCACAGGAATTTCCTTCCTTCCGCCACTTCCTTCCTTCCTTCCTTCCTTCCTTCCTTCCTTCCTTCCTTCCTTCCTTCCTTCCTTCCTTCCTTCCTTCCTTCCTTCCTTCCTTCCTGCCTTCCTTCCTTCGCATTCCTTCCGCCACTTCCTTCCTTCCGCCACTTCCTTCCGCCACTTCCTTCCTTCCTTCCTTCCCTCCTTCCGCCACTTCCTTCCTTCCGCCACTTCCTTCCTTCCGCCACTTCCTTCCTTCCGCCATTCCTTCCTTCCGCACTTCCTTCTTCCGCCTTCCTTCCTTCCCCCCTTCCTTCCTTCCGCCACTTCCTTCCGCCACTTCCTTCCTTCCTTCCTTCCGCCACTTCTTCCTCCTTCCTTCCGCCACTTCCTTCCTCCCTTCCTTCCTTCCTTCCTTCCTTCCTTCCGCCACTTCCTTCCGCCTTCCTTCCGCCACTTCCTTCCTTCCTTCCGCCACTTCCTTCCCCTTCCTTCCGCCACTTCCTTCCGCCACTTCCTTCCGCACTTCCTCCACTTCCTTCCTCCTTCCTTCCTTCCTTCCTTCTCCCCACTTCCTTCCCTTCCTTCCCCTTCCTTCCGTCCTTCCTTCCTTCCTTCGCCCTTCTCCTGCCTTCCTTTTCCGCCACTTCCTTCTCCGCACCCTTCCTTCCTTTCCGCCACTTCCTTCCACTTCCTCTCGCCACTTCCTTCTTCTCCTTCCTTCTTCCTTCCTTCCTTCCCCTTCCTTCCGTCCATTCCTTCCCTTCCTTCCGCCATTCCTTCCTTCCCACTTCCTTCCGCCATTCCTTCCGCCACTTTTCCTTCCTTCCGCCACTTCCTTCCTTCCCTTCTCGCACTTCCTTCCTTCCGCCACTTCCTTCCTTCCGCCTTCTTCCTTCCTTCCTTCCTTCCTTCCTTCCTTCCCTTCCTTCTCCTTCCTTCCTTCCTTCCTTCCTTCCGCCACTTTCCTTCCGCCACTTCCTTCCTCGCCACTTCCTTCCGCCACTTCCTTCCGCCACTTCCTCTTCCGCCACTTCCTCTTCCGCCACTTCCTTCCGCCACTTCCTTCCTTCCTTCCTTCCTTCCTTCCTTCCTTCCGCCCCTTCCTTCCTTCCTTCCTTCCGCCACTTCCTTCCGCCACTTCCTTCCGCCACTTCCTTCCGCCACTTCCTTCCGCCACTTCCTTCCTTCCTTCCCCTTCCTTCCTTCCTTCCTTCCTTCCTTCCCTTCCTTCCTTCCTTCCTTCCTCCTTCCTTCCTTCCTTCCTTCCTTCCTTCCTTCCTTCCTTCCTTCCTTCCTTCCCCCTCCCTCCCTCCCTTCCTTCCTCCCTCCCTCCCTTCCTGTGACTGAGCAGGTGGATTTATCCTTGGGTTTAACCCTTTCCAGCCGTGCCTTTAGTGAGCTCCTGTGTCCCACCCTCCCAGAGGAGCAGCTGGGTTCTCTGTCCCTGTGGATAAAATCCACATTTCACTCTCCCTGCAGGGGCTCGGATCTGGCTCTTCATCGGCTTCATGTTGATGTTTGGATCCCTCATTGCTTCCATGTGGATTCTCTTTGGAGCATATGTCACACAGAGTAAGTCTGCCTGTTTGCTCCTCTGGAAAGTGCTGCTCTTGCCAGCTTTGGCAGGAAATCACAGGGGTGGAAGCCTGGGGTCTGGGGAATCTGAGCCATAGCATCCAGGCTGTAGTCTGAGGTTGACACTGGAATAGTGTGTTAAACCCAGCTCCCAGTAATTGGAATAGTGTGTGTTAAACCCAGCTCCCAGTGGCTGGATACTGGTAAACCAGTTCAGTGTGGAATAGTGTGTTAAACCCATGCTCCATAATGATAGTTGTGTTAAACAGCTCCATGGCTGAATGTCCTGTTAAACCCACTCCCAGGGCTGGAATATCCTGTTAAACCCAGCTCCCAGTAATTGGAATAGTGTGTGTTAAACCCAGCTCCCAGGAGCTGGAATATCCTGTTAAACCCAGCTCCCAGTTAGTGGAATATCCTGTTAAACCCAGCTCCCAGTAACTGGAATATCCTGTTAAACCCAGCTCCCAGTAACTGGAATATGGAATACCCTGTTAAACCCAGCTCCCAGTTACTGGAATATGGAATATCCTGTTAAACCCTGCTTCAGTAACTGGAATATGGAATATCCTGTTAAACCCTGCTTCAGTAACTGGAATATGGAATATCCTGTTAAACCCAGCTCCCAGTAATGGAATATCCTGTTAAACCCAGCTCCCAGTAACTGGAATATCCTGTTAAACCCAGCTCCCAGTAACTGGAATATGGAATATCCTGTTAAACCCAGCTCCCAGTAACTGGAATATGGAATACCCTGTTAAACCCAGCTCCCAGTAACTGGAATATGGAATATCCTGTTAAACCCAGCTCCCAGTGACTGGAATATCCTGTTAAACCCAGCTCCCAGTAACTGGAATATGGAATATCCTGTTAAACCCAGCTCCCAGTAACTGGAATATGGAATATCCTGTTAACCCCACCTGCCAGAACTAAAGCACTGAGTGTTTCCTCTGTTCCTCTCTGCAGACACTAATGTGTACCCTGGATTAGCAGTGTTTTTCCAGAATGCATTAATATTTTTCAGGTAAGTGACCTGGGCAGATTCCCCTCTTTGCAGAGGGACTTTCCTGCTTCCATGCATTGACATTCCAGGTTTGCTTTGCCCTGGCCAGGCTCCTGGCTCCCTCCCTCGTTGGTGCAGCTGTCTCTGCTCCCCTGGGTGTGGGTGCCCAGGGAAGCACAGAGTTGTGCATGAGGGATTGCCAGGGATTTTGGGTTTGGACAATGGCCATCAGCCACCTCTGCCCTGCAATCCCTTGGCTGCCCTCCCAGCAGAGCCAGCTGGGGGATCCCATTCCCCTTTTCCAGACTCTTTCACACCAGTGGCTCAGGTCTCTGGTGCTTGATATTCCCTGGATTTCCCTTCACTGGCTGAGCCTGCAGCTATAAAGAGTGAGAATTCATTTCTGTGAGAGCATGCTGGTGTGTTTTGTAACAGCACACTGGATTTATTTCAAATAATATTATTAAATCTATCATGTAACAGTTGGAAATCGATGTGGAGTCTCTAGTAACTCCTTTTAGCTGTAGAATGCATTTAGCAGCCCATGGGTTGTATTAATAAAAGGCACTGAAAGTGTTCAGCAGTGTCAGTTCCAAGATGAGTCACTGGAAGTTTCACCTCACCTCCTTTCTTCTTTCAGTTCCTGGCTGATCCTTTCCCTTCCTCCCCACACCAGGTGCTTTGCAGTGACCTGCATGGGCTCTGGGAAATGAGGATATTCCTGCAGGAAACAGCAGCTCCCAAACCCCCTCTGGGATTGAGAAGGGAAGCTGCTGAAGGCAGATTTGTGCCTGAAGTTTTTACTCTTATTTAGAATCCCAGAAGGTTTGGGTTGGAAGGGACCTTAAATCCCACCTGGGCAGGGACACCTTCCCCTATCCCAGTGGCTCCAAACCCTGCCCAGCCTGGCCTGGGACACTCCAGCATGGGGCAGCCACAACATGTGGCATTTGGGGTCTGATTCTCTACCCCAGGCTTCACATTCCTTCTGATTTGTTCATAGAAATGGAATTGTTTAGGTTTTATCCCAGCACATCCTGTCACGTTGAGCTGGTTCCCAGGCAGCAGAGTGAGGCTTGCTGCTCTGGACTCCTTGGATTTCACAACTCCCAGGCTTTTCCTTCAGAAGGGCTGTGAGAGTGGCTGTTTTTGTGTTTGGCCTTCAGCTGGCTCCCACAGCTCCAGCCATGCACAGGAAACCAAACATAAACACCAACCCCAAATCCTGATCTGACTAAAACTTCATGGCTGGGCTGTTGATTTGCACAGGGTAAGATTTAGGGATACTGTTAAAGTCACCCAATGTGTGGTCTGATTTTTATTTCTTTTCTCTTTTCCCCCTCAGCACCCTGATCTACAAGTTTGGGAGGACAGAAGAGCTGTGGGGCTGAGCTGCCTTGGCCACAGCTGCCACGTGGTTCTTGTGTGTAGATAACTCACAGTCCCTTGTCCTTGGTTTGCTTCCCGGCCTGGTGGAACTGAGACAATTCCAGGCTCTGTCTGAAGGCCTGGACACACCTGTGAATGTGTCCATAGGACAGGATCTGTCCTTTCCCAGGGAAGGGCAGGCTGCCAAGCCTCCCCTGCTCAGGCTCCAGCTTCCTCCTGCAGCTTCTGCTCCACAGCTCCACCCGTGTCCAGGCTTCTGTGAACAGTAGTGAGCAACCAGGACAGAGCCAGCCCAGCCCTGCTGGGCTCAGAGCTGATTTTAAACATTTTATATTATTGTTCAGGTAAAAATAAAGTAGATTTTTTTTTTTCTTCTTTTGGGAAAAGGTTATGGGTTTTTAAGCGAGTCCCTACACTCAGCAGGTTGTGCATGGCAAAGCAAAGTATTCCTGACTTGTGATGGCTCTGGCACAAAGGACATTTGCTGGCACCACAGTCCTTGGAATTAATTTCATGCTGCTCAGTGTAAGAGATACCAGTTGGTATTTAATGTATTTCCTGATATTAGAATAAAAAAACTCCAACAAACTGATGCCAGGTGTACTTGATGTGGAGAATAAATGAGTCAGAGCAGTGTCTTGCTACTCCTGCCAGTGGCACTGTCTGCAGGGGCAGCTGTTTGCTGATAAATCAGTTTTCCTGACTGTTCCCTCTGTGCTTACAAGGAAGTGAGGTATGGATGGATTTATTGCTCACAGTCCAAGCTTGTAATAATTTCAAGTTTCAATAAATTCTAGGAGTGACTCACACCCGGTTTTAGGGCTGCTGTTGTCTCAGTTAAAATGTATTTCTCTTACATTTTATGGCTGTTTCCATTAATGAATGATTGAGATCCAGTTTCATCTCAGTGGAGTGAAACAGAAAGTGAGGCTGAGGATGTCTGATGTCCCTGGAGTGTCCCTGCAGATCCATTTGCTGGGGTGAGTCCTTCTCACGAGTTCTCTGTGGTTTGTTCTCTGTGCTTTTTACAGCATTTGCCTCTCCCCTGGCCGCCAAGGCTTTCACAACTTCCCCACACCCAGAGGTGCCAGAGCTGAGTGGGAATGCTGGGCTGGGTGGGAATTGCTCAGGGGCAGGAGCTGGGGCCAGTTTGGAGCTGCAGTATCTCCATCCCAGGGGTGCTCACTGCTGGCAATTCCAGAATAAAAATCAACCCAGGTGCACAAAACTGTGAATTTTGCACAGCAGCTCACCTTGGCACAGGGCCTGCACCACCCAGTAAGGCCAGGCTTTGCTCCAGGCCTGCCAGCTTTCTTGCCCAGGAGCTTTTGGGAATGTTTGTTGGGTTCTTTAGGAAGTCAGGAAGGAGCCTGGGCTGGAACTGATCCCTGGAACTCCTCCCAGTGCCAGGAGCTTGTGCCTGGACTGGGAACTGGAACAGCAAACCAGGCTGGCAGAGCTGGGAATGCTCAACCTGGACAGGAGAAGCTGCAGGGAGAGCTCAGAGCCCCTGGCAGGGCCTGAGGGGCTCCAGCAGAGCTGCAGAGGGACTGGGGACAAGGATGGAGGGACAGGGAGGGCTCAGTGACAACAACCCCAGAGTCACTCCCAGTAAATGCTTTTTAATTGTTTGTGTAAAAGGATTGACCCCCACCCTCCCTGCCACAAGCCCAGTGCAGGGTTTATTCAGGAACACCCACAGATATTCCCAGGGGGGTTTAACCTCATTTCTGTCCCTGGCTGAGTTTGGTGGCTCCTTTTTGTCAGCTTTGTTCCCAGCCCAGCCTCAGTGTGGGTGCCCAAAGCAGAGCTGGTGCTGCCCTGGCAGTTCCTGCAGGGGTCAGGATTCCCTGGAGCTCCCTTGGTTTATCAGTGGAATCCCAAGGGTTGGATCTGTTCTGCACCTGATGCACCCTGTGTGATCCCAAGGATCAGATCTGCTCCCCAAGGGAACACCTGATGCACCCTGTGTGATCCCAAGGGTTGGATCTGTTCCCCAAGGGAACACCTGATGCACCCTGTGTGATCCCAAGGGTTGGATCTGTTCCCCAAGGGAACACCTGATGCACCCTGTGTGATCCCAAGGATTGGATCTGTTCCCCAAGGGAACACCTGATGCACCCTGTGTGATCCCAAGGATCAGATCTGTTCCCCAAGGGAACACCTGATGCACCCTGTGTGATCCCAAGGGTTGGATCTGTTCTGCACCTGATGCACCCTGTGTGATCCCAAGGGGTTGGGGGAACACCTGATGCTCCCTGTGTGATCCCAAGGATCAGATCTGTTCCCCAAGGGAACACCTGATGCACCCTGTGTGATCCCAAGGGTTGGATCTGCTCCCCAAGGGAACACCTGATGCTCCCTGTGTGATCCCAAGGATCGGATCTGTTCTGCACCTGATGAAGTTTCTGGCAGCTGCTGGCCTGGGCTGTTCTGGAAGGGCTGGGACAGTGGCACCTCAGCTCTGCCAGGGCCCTCCAACCAGGCACTTACACAAACCCCACATTTTTTATTGGTTTTTTAAACAATTTATATCAAACCCACGGAAAAAATATAATCTCTTTTTTTTTTGGTACAGAAGAGCTTCACTTGTTCTTTGTGCTTTATTGGACATTCCAGACCCCACAGGGGTGATGTGGGGTTCAACTTGGGCTCTTCTGCTTTAAGGCACTAAAACCAAAACTCTCAGTCAACTTCTCTTCTTCTGGTGCTCAGCAAGAGGTTTTAGTGTCTGACAGGGGATGATAAAATTGGAAAAGCTCGGAATAAAATTCCTCTCAGGTCCGTTGTGGTGTGCAGGGCCCTGCCGGGCTGCAGCAGCAGATTAAAGCTGCAGGAGGGTGGGAGGAGGCAGATAAGGGCAGAGACCTCTGGGAGGGGCTCCTGGCACAGCTGAACCCCAGACAAGTACCCACCAACTCCTTTTGAGTTAGTCCTGCACTCAAAATGAGCCAGGAAAGCAGACTGGGGTGGGTATGATGGGAGTGTTATTGCCAGCAGACACCAAACAGCGTCAATGGAATTCACTCCCTGAAAATTCCCAGCTCACCCCACATCAATAAAGTGCAGTTATTCCTCCAAGCTGGGGTGGCAATTCACCCTTTCATCCTTGGCTCCAGGCAGTTTAGTGTTCCTTCCCTTCCACCTTCCCTCTTGCCAGTGAGGGGCTGGGAGAGCTGGGCAGAGACCCTGCAAGAGACCCTGCAGCATCAGGGGCTGGGTTCAGGATGGTCCTGCGGCCCCAGGGAGCTCCTGCAATCCCAGGGGTTCCTGTTCAGCATCCTCCTGCAATCCCAGGGGTTCCTGTTCAGGATTCTCCTGCAATCCCAGGGGTTCCTGTTCAGCATTCTCCTGCTGTCCCAGGGGTTCGTGTTCAGCATTCTCCTGCTGTCCCAGGCTCTGTTCCTGTGTTCAGGCCTGTCCTGGCAGCAGCCCCAGCGCAGGTGGCACTGCCTGGGGTGGCCCTGCAGGTGTTGGCTGGAGGATCCTCCCCGTCCTGGCCGGGTTCCTCTCCAAGCACCAGGGGCTGGGGCTCCTCCTCAGCAGGGCTGTGCAGCTCCTCCAGGCCAGCCCAGCCCGGCTCCCTCAGGAACTGGGGAAACACAAAACACCAGGGCAGGGCCTGTCAGAAACCCCAGAGGCCACAGCAGGAGCTGCCACCCCAATATCCCATCCTGGGCTTCCTTAAAACCAAACAAGGAAAATGGTAAAAAAAACCCTTCTTTCTGTGGGGGAAATAAAGCAATTATCCCTCCAATATCCCTTCAGGTGAGTTAAAGCAGCTGCAGTTCCTCATTGGCTTTTTGGGGTTTTTTTTGGTTGTTTTTTTTTAATAAATTTTGGTTGGTTTTTTAATAATTTTTTTAATAAATTTTTGGTTGTTTTTTTTTAATAAATTTTTAATAAATTTTGACTTCCCATGTCAGCTGAAATCCCTTTGAGTCAGGAGCAAACCCCTTGCAGCTGGAGATGCTCAGCTGCAGCCATGCAGCACCTGCAGCAATGCAGCCCCTGCAGAAATGCAGCACCTGCAGCAATGGGAATAAATCAAATCAAGGCTGGTAACCAAAGCAAGCAGCTCCAGAAAAATGATACAAATTAAATCAGGTTTGATTCAGGCTCCACTTCCTCTGCAGCCACCACAACGCCAATGAGCCCCTCTGCTCTCTGTCCTGCCCCATCCCAGGCTGATCCCTTTTATTAATTCACATTTTAAACACTCTGCCAGTTCCCTTCTCCTTTCTGTCCTGCTCCATCCCAGGCTGATCCCATTTATTAATTCACATTTTAAACACTCTAGCAATCCACATTTTAAATACTCTGCCTGTTCCCTTCTTCTCCTTTCTGTCCTGCCCCATCCCAGGCTGATCCCTTTTATTAATTCACATTTTAAACATCCAGTTTCCTGCTTTTCCTTCTTCTCCCCTCTGTCCTGCCCCGTCCCAGGCTGATCCCTTTTATTAATTCACATTTTAAACACTCTAGCAATCCACATTTTAAATACTCTGCCTGTTCCCTTCTTCTCCTTTCTGTCCTGCCCCATCCCAGGCTGATCCCATTTATTAATTCACATTTTAAACATCCAGTTTCCTGCTTTTCCTTCTTCTCCCCTCTGTCCTGCCCCATCCCTGGCTGATCCCATTTATTAATTCACATTTTAAACACTCTGCCAGTTCCCTTCTCCTTTCTGTCCTGCCCCATCCCAGGCTGATCCCATTTATTAATTTATTTAATTATTATTTATTTATTATTAATTTATTAATTCACATTTTCAGCCCTCTGCCAGGCCCTGTTGCTGCTCATTAATCTGGGAAATTCAGATTCAGAAATTCAGAACAAGGAGGAGCCTCAGTCCTGGCAGGTCCTTTGCATGCCAGGCTGCAATGTCTGAACACCCTGCACAATTCTTTTTTATTATTATTTTAATACCCAGCACAACTTTTTTATTATGAATAAGACCCTGTACAGTTATTTTAAAAATGATTTTTAAACCCAGAACAATTATTTTTAAGCTATTTTAATACTCTATATAAGGAGTTTCTTACTTAATTTTCTTTCTTACTTTATTACCCTCTAAAAAGATTTTTTATTGTTATTATCCCATACAAGGATTATTTTATTATTATTAATACCCTGTACAAAAATTTTTACTATATGAATACTCTGAACAAAGATTTTTTTACTATTTTCTTATCCTGTACAAGGATTTTTAAATTATTATTTTTTAATACCCTGTACAAGGATATTTTACTATTTTAACATACTTAATTTTTTTAGTGTTTTAATACCCTGCACAATGAATTTTTAGTTATTTTAATACCTTGTACAAGTAGTTTTTAATTATTTTAATACCCTACACAATCTTTTTACTGCTTTAATACCCTATACAAGGATATTTTACTATTTAAATATAATTACAGGGATTTTTTACTCTTAATATCTTGCTCAATTATTTATTAATTATTTTAATATCTTCTACAAAGAGTTTTTAATTAATGTAATACCCTACACAATTTTTTTACTGCTTTAATACTCTGTACAAGGAGATTTTTTTTTTACTATTTTAATAATCTGTATGTCATGGTTTAGGCCTGGCACAGAGCCAGTGCCCCCAGGAGAGTATTTTTACTATTTTAATACCCTGCACAAGGATATTTTACTATTTTATTATAATTACAGGGATTTTTTTTTACTATTTTAATCATGGTACAAGAATTTTTTTCATTATTTTCATACCCTGCACAAAGATTTTTTTACTATTTTAATATAATTACAGAGATTTTTTTTTTTACTATTTTAATCATTGCACAAGGATTTTTTTTCATTATTTTCATACCCTGCACAAAGATTTTTTTACTATTTTAATATAATTACAGGGCAATTTTTTTTCTATTTTAATAATTGTAAAAAATGATTGTAAATCACTGTAAAGAATCAAGGATTTTTTTCATTATTTTAATACCCTGCACAAAGATTTTTTTTTTACTATTTTAATATAATTACAGGGATTTTTTTTTTTTACTATTTTAATATAATTACAGGGATATTTTTTTTACTATTTTAATCACTGTACAAGGATTTTTTTCATTATTTTAATACCCTGTACAAAGATTTTTTTTTACTATTTTAATATAATTACAGGGATTTTTTTTTACTATTTTAATCATGGTACAAGGAATTTTTTTCATTATTTTCATACCCTGCACAAGGATTTTTTTACTATTTTAATATAATTACAGGGCATTTTTTTTTCTATTTTAATAATTGTAAAAAATGATTGTAAATCACTGTAAAGAATCGAGGATTTTTTTCATTATTTTAATACCCTGCACAAAGATTTTTTTTTACTATTTTAATATAATTACAGGGGTTTATTTTTTTTTACTATTTTAATCATTGTACAAGGATTTTTTTCATTATTTTCATACCCTGCACAAAGATTTTTTTTTTTACTATTTTAATATAATTACAGGGATTTTTTTTTTTTTTACTATTTTAATCATTGTACAAGGATTTTTTTCATTATTTTCATACCCTGCACAAAGATTTTTTTTTTACTATTTTAATATAATTACAGGGATTTTTTTTTTTACTATTTTAATCATTGCACAAGAATTTTTTTTCATTATTTTCATACCCTGCACAAGGATTTTTTTACTATTTTAATATAATTACAGGGCAATTTTTTTTCTATTTTAATAATTGTAAAAAATGATTGTAAATCACTGTAAAGAATCAAGGATTTTTTTCATTATTTTAATACCCTGCACAAAGATTTTTTTTTTACTATTTTAATATAATTACAGGGATTTTTTTTTTTTTTACTATTTTAATCATTGCACAAGAATTTTTTTCATTATTTTCATACCCTGCACAAGGATTTTTTGCCATTTTAACACACTGCACATGGAATTTTTGCCCTAAATGAGATCACTTCCCTGGACAAGTGACCCCTATGAAAATTCTTCACTCTGGGTTCCTTCAGCTACACAAAGCTGGGAATTCTCTTCCAGAACCACAGGACAGACACAAAATATTCACCCCCATGAGCTGCACACAAATAAAACCTTTTAAAAAACCCAGAATTTTATGCTGAATAAAAAGTTTTACACCAAAGCTCTGCTTGAGGGCTGCTGCTGGTGCAAGGGAAAAAGAGGAAGAAGAGCAGCACTGAAACCACGTGGTTTAACCCAGAAATGTCTGAGCTTTTCCTCTGAGCCCTGCGAAAATCAAAAAGAGGAATTGCCCAGGAACAGCCCCTGGAGATCATCCTGAGGTGTCAAAATAATCCCAAAAATAAAAATATTTCAAATATCCTGGGTTGGCTTGTGCAGAGCTGCTCAACCCTTGTGTCACAAAACCTCTGAGCCCCAGCCTGGAGCCAGGGCCTGACAGTGAAAGAGTGACAAAGAAATAAAAATTTAATTGTCAAAAATGGTGACAATTAAATAAAAACAGTGGCAAAAAATAGGGACAAAGAAATAAAAACAGTGGCAAAAACATGGTGACAATGAAATGAAAATAATGGCAAAAAATGGTGACAAGGAAATAAAAATAGTGGCAAAGAAAGAGGAGCAGGAGCAGCCAGGCTGGGTTTGCCAGGAAAGCAATAGACTGATAGGAAAAGTGAAAAAGAAATAAAAATAGTGGCAAAAAATGGTGACAAAGAAATAAAAATAGTGGCAAAAAATAGTGGCAAAGAAATAAAAATAGTGGCAAAAAATGTGACAAGGAAAAAAAAATATGACAAAGAAAGAGGAGCAAGAGCAGCCAGGCTGGGTTGCAGGGATGGAAAAGCAATAAAACGTAGAAAAAAGTGACAAGAAATTAAAATAGTGGCAAAAAATAGTGAGGCAAAGCAAATCAAAAATAGTGTGAAAAAATAAAATGGGTGACAAAATAACAAAAATAAATGGCCAAAAATTGAAAAAGAAATAAAAACAGTGGCAAAAAAAAATAGTGACAGAGGAGCAGGAAACAGGAGCAGTCACGCTGGGTTTGCCAGGAAAGCAATAGACTGATAGGAAAAGTGATAAAGAAATTAAAATAGTGGCAAAAAATGGTGACAAAGAAATAAAAATAGGGGCCAAAAAATAATGAGAAAGAAATAAAAATAGTGGCAAAAAAATAGTGACAAAGAAATAGAAACAGAGGCAAAAATACTGACAAAGAAAGGAGCAGGAGCAGCCAGGCTGAGTTTGCTAGGAAAGCAATAGACTGACAGAAAGAGAGACAAAGAAATAAAAAGAGTGGCAAAAAAACGGTGACAAATAAAAATAGTGGCAAAGAATAGTGACAAAGAAATAAAAATAGTGGCAAAAAATGGTGACAGAGGAGCAGGAAGCAGGAGCAGTCAGGCTGGGTTTGCCAGGAGAGCAATAGACTGACAGAAGGTGACAAAGAAATAAAAAGAGTGGCAAAAAAATGGTGACAAATAAATATAGTGGCAAAAAATAATGAGAAAGAAATAAAAATACTGGCAAAAGATGGTGAGAAAGAGAGAGGAGCAGGAGCAGGAGCAGCCAGGCTGCCAGGAAAGGCCAGGCAGGCACAGGAAGGAACTTTCAGCTCAGCAAACAGGAAGGGAGTGGGAGATGACACAAAGCACATTCTGAGCCATCGCTTGCTCGTCTCTGCTCCCCCAGTTTCTGTGCTGCAGGAGAAACCCCCGGGCCCCACGCACCTCCTTGAAGTGGGATGGGATTTCCAGAGGGGGCTGAGCCCAGTATTTGATTTTCTGGTGGTGTTTCCACAGGAACAGCAAAGCAGCTGCCGCCAGATTGGCAACCACCAAGGCCAGGACAAACAGGGGGACGATGTACCCGGCTCGGGTTGCCTCTGGAAAAGAAGGGAAAAAATTCCAAATACACATGGCAGGTTCACATGGATGGAATCATGGAATGGTTGGGGTTGGGAGGGACCCTAAACCCCCCCTGCCATGGCAGGGACACCTCCCACTGTCCCCAGTGCCCAGCCTGGCCTTGGGCACTGCCAGGGATGCAGGGGCAGCCCCAGCTGCTCTGGGCACCCTGTGCCAGGGCCTGCCCACCCTGCCAGGGAACAATTCCTCATTGCCAGATCCCCACCTACTTTGAAGCCATTCCCTGGGTGCTGTCCCTCCATCCTTGTCCCCAGTCCCTCTGCAGCTCTCCTGGAGCCCTTCAGGCCCTGCCAGGGCTCTGAGCTCTCCCTGCAGCTTCTCCTCTCCAGGTGAGCACCCCCAGCTCTCCCAGCCTGGCTCCAGCTTTGGGATGAGCCCCTTGATCCCATTTTCCAGCAGATTAGGAAGGAAAAGGAGAAGGTACCAAGGTACCCCACTCCCTCCATGCCTGGCTGAAAACTCCTGGTTCTTCTGGCACTGATGCCAGGAGTGAGGTGCCCTGGTGCCCCCAGCACTGGTGACACTGACAGGGGGTGGCAGGGACAGCCCAGGGCATGCAGGACCCGTGTCCCACCCCCTCCCACCCCACAGAGACCCCAGTCCCTACCACTGAGGGCAGTCCTGTGGCACTCTGGGGCACTGGGCAGCCCTTCCAACAGCTGCCCTGAGTAAATCCTCAGCTGCACTTGAACTCTGAAGCAATAAAGTGTTGACTCCTTTAGATTTCCAATCTGGAATAGTGTCTTGCTTTCACTTAGCTTCTGCTGGAAAGGCACACACACAACAAAAAAGGTGTTACAGTAAAAACCAGACCAGTTTTCAACACTAATATCCCTCCCCCATTTAAATTTCTCATTCAAGAAACCCAATGTTTATTTTTCCTTCCTGTTTCCCAAACAACAGAAGCAGTGGAATATTTCAGTTTTTCTGGGAATTTTGATGCAGCTTCTGCAGCAGCTCAGGTAGGGAGCAAAACACAGAGAAATGGAGGGGAAAAGGAAACCACAGTGGCTCCTTTCCTGGCTGTCAGCTGAAGGCGTTCTTGTGTGAGAAAAACACACGGTGCTGCAAGGCAGGAAGGAAGTGGAGATGATTTAACAAAGACCTTGAGGCAGAAGGGAGATGTAAATAAATGTTTTTACTTCTGTTTTTTAGGTGTTTGACTTCAGATTGATGTCATTTGGAAGCTTCCTCTTTTTTATTTTTTTTTTTTTAAGCTTAACAGCTCCTCTGCACCTCTGGCCTGACCAAACACAACTCCCAGGGAGCAGCAGGAGCAGCACACGATGATCCCAAACCTGAGGGCTGGGATGCACAGGGATGGTCCCAGCTCAGCCCAGCCTGTTCCTGCCCTCTCCCTCCCCGGGCTGAGGCACAGCCAGCCCCAGCAGAGCAGGAGGGATTTCCCAGAGAGCTGTGGAGCCCAGGGTCACCTCTGGCAGCAGCTCTGTCCCTGGATGTGCAGAGGGTTTCATCTCTTCCAGTTCCCAAGCTGGGAAGTGCAGCAATCCTTGTGCCAAGGGCAGCACCCTGCACCCACAGCCCCCGTGGTGCCCCTCGCTGTGTCACACAGAATCCTCTCAATCCCTGTCCCCACTGCTGTCCTGCCCTCAGCCCCAAGAACAGACGTGAGAGGACTCTGACCTTTGCTGTGGCACCGGTGCTGTTCTCCCAGTAGGACACGAGGTACTGCAGGATGTCCCCGGCCTCGGGGGCGAACGGGGGGCTCACACTGAGCAGCAGAGAGCCAGGGCTGGCACTGACATTGTTCACCCTGGGGGGGCCCAGAGTGGCTGAAAGCAAACACAGAGAGCAGGGAAACCCCGGGCTGCACAGCTGCCTGCAGCCCCACAGAACCCACATCCCTGGGGCTGGCACAGCCCTGCCAGCTGTGCCCCGTGGGCACCTTGTGCCCAGCGCAGAGCACTCAGTGCCACCTCCAGGGCACACCTGCAGGGATGGGCACTGCAAAGCTCCCTGGGCAGCCCCTGCCAAGGCCTGAGCTCCCTTTCCATGGGCAAATTGCTGCTGCTGTCCCAGCTGAGCCTGCCCTGGCCCAGCCTGAGGCCGCTCCCTCTGCTCCTGTCCCTGTTCCCTGCGAGCAGAGCCCGACCCCCCCGGCTGTGCCCTCCTGGCAGGGCCTTGTGCAGAGCCACGAGGGCCCCTGAGCCTCCTTTGCTCCAGCCCCAGCCCCTTCCAGCTCCTCAGGGATTCTGCAGCCCCTTCCAGCTCCTCAGGGATTCCTCGCAGAGCCCCCTTCCAGCTCCCTCAGGGATTCTGCAGCCCCTTTCCAGACTCCTCCAGCTAGGGGTTCTCCCATTCCCATTACTCCCGCTCCTCAGGGATTCTCCAGCTCCTCAGGGATTCTGCAGCCCCTTCCCAGCCCCATTCCCTGCCCTGGACACTCTCAGCACACACCCCAAATATCAACAGCTTTTGCTCAGGAAAGGGCAAACATCTCCCCGCCTACTTTATGCATTTACAATATTTGCTTAACTTTTCCTGGAAATTCAGTAAATATTAACCAATAGCTGATGCTCTGAAGTGTCTCAGTTTATCTGCAGTTACTGACCATAAAACCATTCTATTTTCTTTTCCTTTGATCACCTGCCACACCCTCCATGCTCCCCAAAACCCCACCACTGTTTGGGCCCTACATGGGAAGAGGAATGATGAGTGTTCCCCTGCTTGCTTTGATGTGTCCATCAGGATAAGCTTGGTGACATCCTTTTGTGAAGTGCTCCAAGGTGTAAATCATGAAAACACCAATAAAGTGCTGTCAGAAATAACAGCAAAAATCCCTCCTTGCATGCACCAGCTCCTCACTGTGCCTCAAACCCAGCGCCTCTGATCCCCCACTGAAGGAGGAGCCATGGGTTTGGTTTCTGGGAACTGATCTGCAGGGCAGTGACACAGGAATGCCCCAGAATGTTCCTCCTGTCCCCCCAGCCTGTGCTGTGTCCCACCCTCAGCAGCTCTGGGAGATCAGGGACTGCAGAGCCCTTCAATCCCTTCCCTGTTTAGGTTCCATTTCAAAGCTACTTTTGAACCTGAACATTTACTTTTTTTCTTAATCCTAAAACCAAGCACAGCAGGGCAAAGAGCAGATCTCAGAAAAGCAGCACCAACCCTGCTCACACAGAGGGGCTGGGGCTGCCCCTGCACCCCTGGCAGTGCCCAGGCCAGGCTGGGCACTGGGGACAGTGGGAGGTGTCCCTGCCATGGCAGGGCTGGCACTGGGTGGGCTCTGAGGTCCCTCCAGCCCAAACCAGTCTGGGATTTAGTGTGGCCTTGACACTTCTACACTGTAATATAAACAATTTCTATTTCTCTGAACATTTCTATTCATCTGAACCATTTATATTTAATCAGGACAAATTATATTTCTCAGGACACTTCTTGTTTATCAGAAAAGGGATGTGTCCAGCAGAAGGAGGTGGTTCAGCCTCAGAGAGTTTGTGATGTGTGTGTGGGCAGAGCTGAGAGGGGAAATGAGAATGTGGAAAATCCTCCAGCAAAAGAACACTGGGGCTCTCTGAAGGTCCAACCACCCCAGGAGGCTCAGGGGCTCCTCTGGTGACACCTGAGAGAGCAGAGCAGAACCAAACCCTGGCGAGGCCTCACAGTCCTTGGGGACAATAACAGCTCCATCCCCTTGATACCCTGGGTTTGAAGTTTCTCTGTTCTGTTTTGCTGTGCAGCTTTCAGCTGTATATTAAGTTATGTTAAATTATATTAAGCTTTGTATTATCCTTTTCACTATCATCTTTTCACAGAGTGGTGAAGACAAAACCATCATGTTCTAGTTGGAGACTCAAGGACAATCTCTTCAAACTTCAGGCCCAAAGCACAAACAACGTGAAAAGATGAGGGTGGGCAAGCGAGCAAGGAGGATGAAACTTCATCATTTGCAGCTATTAGTTGGACAGTCAGCTCCTGTATGCAAATCGACTAAAACTTATAAAAATGTGACATCTCATGCCCAAGCCCTGCTTTGATTCCATATTGGAGCCCCCTGGGCAGAGCCAGGACTGGGGCTGCCCCTGCATCCCTGGCAGTGCCCAAGGCCAGGCTGGGCACTGGGGACAGTGGGAGGTGTCCCTGCCATGGCAGGGGGGGCACTGGGTGGGATTTGGGGTCCCTCCAGCCCAGTCTGGGATGCCATGACTGCACACTGATTATCTTGCATTTAGAAATGAGTCATTCCCCCTGCTAACCCCAAAACCACTCAAAAGGCCCTTCAATAAATATCCCCTTGATTCCTCTGAACTCATCTGGCCTCTGTCCCAGCTCCCTGGGGCACCCCTGTCCCAGCAGAGCCCAGAGAGGCAGCCTGTCATGGACATATTTTCTGAAAAATCCTTTTGCTAGGATTTTCCTCCTGAGAAGCTGAGAGGCCTCAGGAACAAAATGTAAACATTGGTTATCTGCTGCTGTGGAATGCAACAGGTGCATCTGGGATTGGTCTCGTGTGGTTGTTTCTAATTAATGGCCAATCACAGTCAGCTGGCTCAGACTCTCTGTTCAGTCACAAAATTGTATTATCATTCCTTTCTATTCCTTCCAAGCTTTCTGCTGAATCTTTTCTCTTTCTTTAGTATAGTGTTAGTACACAATTTTCTTTTAATACAATATATATCATAAAATAATAAATCAGCCTTCTGAAACATGGAGTCAAGATTCTCATCTCTTCCTTCATCCTGGGACCCACAAACACCACCACAGCAGCCCAGCTGTTCCCAGAGCCCTGGATCAGGCTGATCCCCAGCACTCACTGTTGGTTTGTGTCCCAGCACACCCAGACCCTCAGATCAGGCTGATCCCCAGCACTCACTGTTGGTTTGTGTCCCAGCACACCCAGAGCCCTGGATCAGGCTGATCCCCAGCACTCACTGTTGGTTTGTGTCCCAGCACACCCAGACCCTCAGAGCAGGCTGATCCCCAGCACTCACTGTTGGTTTGTGTCCCAGTACACCCCAGACCCTCAGAGCAGGCTGATCCCCAGCACTCACTGTTGGTTTGTGTCCCAGCAGCCCCCAGACCCCCAGAGCAGGCTGATCCCCAGCACTCACTGTTGGTTTGTGTCCCAGCAGCCCCCAGACCCTCAGAGCAGGCTGATCCCCAGCACTCACTGTTGGTTTGTGTCCCAGCAGCCCCCAGACCCTCAGAGCAGGCTGATCCCCAGCACTCACTGTTGGTTTGTGTCCCAGCAGCCCCCAGACCCTCAGAGCAGGCTGATCCCCAGCACTCACTGTTATCTTTGTCCCAGCCAGGCTGATCCCCAGCACTCACTGTTGTTTGTGTCCCAGCACACCCAGAGCCCCGGATGAGGCTGCCCCAGCACTCACTGTCTCTCTCAGCCACGAAGGCAGGGCAGTGTGCCCAGGGCGATGCCAGCGTGCCCAGCTCGGCGCGCACCCGCAGCAGGATGGTCCAGCGCCGCCGCTGCAGCTCGGGGGGGAACCGGCACTGGGGCTGGGGGCTCTGTGCACAGCCCAGGTCGCTCCAGTTCCTGCAGGAGCCTCTGCAGAGCACAGCAAACACATCCCTGAGCCTGAGGGCCGGATGGGAGCAGAGGGGTGTGGGCTCTGTCACCGGTGTGGGGTCTGTCACCATGTGGGTCTGTCCCCAGTGTGGGCTCTGTCACCGTGTGGGGTCTGTCACCGGTGTGGGGTCTGTCACCAGTGTGGGCTCTGTCACCATGTGGGCTCTGTCACTGTGTGGGCTCTGTCACCGGTGTGGGGTCTGTCCCAGTGTGGGCTCTGTCACCGGTGTGGGGTCTGCCACCGTGTGGGCTCTGTCACCGGTGTGGGGTCTGTCACCATGTGGGCTCTGTCACCGTGTGGGGTCTGTCACCGGTGTGGGGTCTGTCACCAGTGTGGGCTCTGTCACTGGGGAAGGGGTTTTACAGCACTTCTGTGAGCCAGAGAGAAGGTTGGTAAGAGGATCCATGGTAAGAGGATCCATGGTGAGAGGATCCATGGTAAGAGGACCCAGGTTTACCCCTGAAAGAGTTTTCACAGAGCTCACAGAATCCCAGAATGACCAGGTTGGGAGAGACCTCCAAGGCCATCGAGTCCAGCCCAGCCCCAACCAAACCCTGGCCCCCAGTGCCACATCCAGGCTCTGTTAAACACACCCAGGCATGGGGACTCCACCCCCTCCCCGGGCAGCCATTCCAGAACTTTCTCACCCTGGCTGGAAAAACCTTTTCCCTGCTCTCCAGCCTGTATTTCCCTTGGTGCAGCTCGAGGCTGTGTGCTCTGGGTGTGTCAGTGCTGCTGCAGACAGAGCCCAGCCCCAGGTGAGCACAGGCCCCTTTCAGGAGCTGTGCAGAGCGATGGGGGCAGCCCTGAGTCTCCTTTTCTGCAGGCCGAGCACCCCCAGCTCCCTCAGGGCTCCTCACAGGGTTTGTGCTCCCTCTCCAGCCTCGTTGGCCCCTCTGGATGTACTCAAAAGCCTCAATGTCCTTCCCAAACTGAGGGGCCAGAGCTGGGCACAGACTCCACCAAGGTCATTGACACAGAAACCAAGAAAGGAAGAAGGATAAACAAGAGAAATCTGCAACTGCCCGTTCCAATGAGCACTCTGCTTGTATCTCCTGACCAATTAGTAAAATGTAAACTTCTGAGCTTTGTAAGAATGTGTAAAAAGCATCCACGCTAAAATAAAACCAGCTTGAAGCCTTCTGAAATGGAGTGTGTGGCGTTGTACGGTCTCCATCTCAACTCCAACATATCATTGTCTGTTGAAACCAGGTCGGGCAGTGTTCTTTATCTCACCCATGATTTTTATCAATGGCAGGAAAAGATTTTAAGGTGATTTTCCTGCCCTTGAAAAAGGGATATTTTGACTGGGGCTGTGCCACCAGCCTGACACACAGGGGGCCAGTGGTTTGTTTTCTTCTTTTTGTACTCTGGCATTTTTATTTTTAGTTTTTCCTAGTAAAGAACTGTTATTCCTACTCCCATATCTTTGCCTGAGAGCCCCTTAATTTCAAAATGACAATAATTTGGAAGGAGGGGGGTTACATTTTCCATTTCAGGGGAGGCTCCTGCCTTCCTTAACTGACACCTGGCTTTCAACCAAGATAACAGTAAACCAAGAGCAAATTTATAATAATTTGGAGGAAGGGGGTTTACATTTCCCATTTCAGGGGAGGCTCCTGCCCTCCTTGCAGACACCTGGCTTTTCAAACCACGACAACAATAAACCAAGAGCAGGCAGTGCAGCCCCCTGGAACAGCACACCCCCTCCCAGGCACTTCTGGTGAGACAAGAATGTGTTACACAGCTCCCATTCACAAGGGTTAAACTAACCATTTCCCCCCTCAGTCTGGGGAAATTTAAATTGGCCAGAGAGAATCAGGAAAGGCTAAAATCCTGTGCAGCATCTCTGGGTGTCCTCAGGGCTGCAATCTCTCCTCAGCTCAGAGGACACTCATGGGCCAAGGACCTGTCACTCACCAGGAGCTGCTCTTGGAGATTCATAAAAACATTTGTGATAAAAAACGTCCTTTCATTCTGGGCTTATTCATTTTCAGGGTTTCTGGGCTTTTTAAAACCAGCTGTTATCCTGGATTAGAACAAATTGAGTTGGGTTTATTTACTGTTTACTCACGTTTGGTACTCAGCTGTGTACAGCACTGTGCCATTCTCCACTGGAACAGGAGACCACCTCAGCAAGCTCTGGAAGTTGTAGGAATAAACCTCCACATTTTGGGGGGCTGGTAAATAGGGAGGAGTTTCTAAAAGAAGAAGAGGAATAAAAAAGTCATTGAAACATCCATGTAACTAAATTCTGGTTTCCAAATTCCATCACTGTGTATTAAATTTTCACTGCTTCGCAGGTAAAACCATTTCTCCTCCTTCTCCTTCTGTTTCCAGGGGCCCTGGCACAGGGTGCCCAGAGCAGCTGGGGCTGCCCCTGCATCCCTGGCAGTGCCCAAGGCCAGGCTGGGCACTGGGGACAGTGGGAGGTGTCCCTGCCATGGCAGGGGTGGCACTGGGTGGGATTTGGGGTCCCTTCCAACCCAAACCAGTCTGGGATTCTGTGTGTCCATGAATTCCAACTCCCTGGTTTTTATTCATTCCATAAAGAACATAAAGCTGAAAGTACCAAGCCTGGCACAAAACCACAAACCCCACCCAGGCCCCCATGAAGCCATAAATATAGTTTTAGGTCATAACAAAATGTTAAAGTAGAAACTCGACTATGTAGGATACTTTTTTAAAGAAAGGACTGGCAGTGAGATAGCAGCCACAGGACACCTGAATCTTTCAGAGAAAGAGAATTTATTGCTCCATTATCAGAAGAAATGAACTTCTTCCTGCCTGCTCAGGCATAAAGACACTCTTAGGATTCAAAGGAAGAAGCTGACACTGCCCAGCCAGAATCCTGTGTTTGAATGGAATTTATGTATCATGGATGAGGTGTATGAATATGCAACAGCTTATTGTTTTTAAGAGTTAATCCTCTGTTAACGTGGGGCCTTTTTCGGGCTTATTTTGCCCAGAAAAGGTACCTGGGCATCCATAACTATTTGTTTTTATTGTCTTATATTGTCCTAATCCAAATTGTCCAAATTATTATTACTCTAATTACATTGCTATTTTTATAACCCTTTTATTACTATTAAACTTTTTTAAATTTTAAGAACAAGTGATTGGCATTTTTCACACTGCAGCAGCCACCATCGGCCTCCAGCTCCTGCTCAGGAGAGAAGGAGGAAGAGCTGTGGGACAGGAAAGGACAGACTGACAGCCCAGGAGGGGAGGAGAAAGCTGCCAAAACATGGCCAAAAAAGGGACAGAGCCAGGCAGGGGCTGGAGGGCAGGCACGGGCAAAGAGAAATGGGAAATGGGGGCTGAGGAGAAGGGAGGGAGCAGCCGGAGCCAGGGAGGAACAGCAGAGCCCAAAGCTCTGCAGGACACGGCCCAGGCCCCAGTGCAGCCCCAGCAGCCCAGGATCTCTCCTGGAGCCTGCAGGAACAAAGGTTTTCCTTCTGCCCCCCGTGTGGAGCGACTCCTCACACCGTGAGAGCCACAGAATCAGGGAATGGTGGGCTTGGAAGGGACTTCACAGATCACCCACTGCTCCCACCATCCAGCCGGGCCTGACAAAGCCATGACAAAATTCCCCACAACACAGCAGGTAACTTTTAACTCTGAAGAATACGGTCTCCTAAGACACAGTCTGTTAATTTTTACACCAACGAGATCAGAAGATCAAGCTTGACTCGAGTCAAATTCCGGCCCAGGCTTACGTGGAAATGTGGATTCCTGTTAAAAAGCTTGTGGTTTTTTGATTTCTACATCAAGTTGCATTAAACCCTAAGTCCAAAGTACCAGATAACGAGTTGAGCTCTAGCTTTCCAAGACAAGCTGTGGCTGCCCCGTTCCTGGAAATGTCCAAGGGCAGCAGGCTGGAGCAATCTGGGACAGTGAGAGGTAACCCCGTCCCTGGCAGGGGTGGAACAGGGTGACCTCAAACACAGCCAAGCCAGGCCGTGTTTCTCTCAAAGTTTAATCAGGCCTGTCAATAATTTCTCACAGGCCTGTCAATAATTCCTCAGGCAGAGCTCTCAGAACACACATGGCTAGTCCAGCTTTGCAAACCTCTGGGAGATCCCTCACAGCTTCCCAAACCAAACCTGTGGGAGATCCCTCACAGCTTCCCAAACCAAACCTCTGGGAGATCCCTCACAGCTTCCCAAACCAAACCTGTGGGAGATCCCTCACAGCTTCCCAAACCAAACCTGTGGGAGATCCCTCACAGTTCCAACAAACCTGGAATACACTCAACTGTGGGAGATCCCTCACAGCTTCCCAAACCAAACCTCTGGGAGATCCCTCACAGTTTCCCAAACCAAACCTGTGGGAGATCCCTCACAGCTTCCCAAACCTCTGGGAGATCCCTCACAGCTTCCCAAACCAAACCTCTGGGAGATCCCTCATAGATTCCCAAACCAAACCTGTGGGAGATCCCTCACAGCTTCCCAAACCAAACCTCTGGGAGATCCCTCACAGCTTCCCAAACCTGTGGGAGATCCCTCACATTTCCAACCCAAACTGGGGAGTCCTCATAATCCAAACAACCTTGGGAGATCCCTCACAGCTTCCCAAACCAAACTGGCCCTACAGTTCCAACCTGTGGGAGATCCCTCACAGCTTCCCAACAACTGTGGAACCTCATAGATTCCCAATCTGGAGATCCTCACAGCTCCAACCTGGAGATCCTCACAGCTTCCAACCAACTGTGGAGTCCACAGTTTCCCAATCCAGTCGCCTCCCAGGTGTTTTTTGAAGGCCCCAAGGAGCTGTCTCTAAACTGGTGAGAAATTTTCACGTTCCAGTCCCACGGATCCTTTCTTGCACTCTCGCCGCTGGTCTGGCACGTGGTGAGGTATCTCACACCATCTGTGCCCTCAGACCTCTGTCACACTCTGTTCTGCAGAATCCCAGGAAGCTCTGAGAACCAAACACCACAGGCAGCAATTCCCACCACACCTTAAAGCAAATCGAGAGCAGTGAAGGACAGGGGAGATGGGATGTTGGCAATGAGGAATTGTTCCCTGGCAGGGTGGGCAGGCCCTGGCACAGGGTGCCCAGAGCAGCTGGGGCTGCCCCTGCATCCCTGGCAGTGCCCAAGGCCAGGCTGGACACTGGGGACAGTGGGAGGTGTCCCTGCCATGGCAGGGGGGGTTTTAAGCTCCCTCCAGCCCAGTCTGGGATCCCCTGGCTGCACGCTGCTTGTTTTGCATTCAAAAATGAGTCATTTCCCCTGGCAGCCTCAAAAACATTGCAGAGCTCATCAAAAACACTGCAGAGATTATCAAAGGCACTGCAGAGCTCACCAAGAACACCCCAGGGCCCATCAGCCCTCTGAGGGCTGCCACGAGGGTGCCACGAGGCTGAGGAGCTGCTTCCTCCTCAGCAGCCAGGGAAATCTGAATTTCTGTCAGATCCCTCCCTCACAGGGCAGGGACTGCGACTGCTGAAAGCACTCACTCAACTTCCTCCTCATCTCGAGTTTGCATGGCCTAAAAAAACAACGCGAATGCTTCAAACACAGCACCCACGGGGCCAAGCACCCCCAAAACCCCAAACTCCCTCAGCCAGGGGAAGCAGAGAGGTCCCTTCCCTCCCGGCAGCGGTTTGCACTGGGCTGCTCCTTTCAGAGCAGCAGCCCAAGGAGGCTCAGATTGTTTTTTCCTGCTGTTCAGACGATTCAAGGTATTTCAAACCACGAGTCAGAACTTTCACAGCAGAGTGTGAAGCCACAATCACAGCCAGTGAAAGCAGCCTGGCTCGGGTGACCCCTCGGTGCCCCAGCTCCTGCTGCTCCTCAGGGATTCCCGATCCCTTCCCTGCATCAGCCCAGGCAGCCATCCTGCTGCCCTGGCACAACAGGAATCTGGGCTTTGGGGGATTTTGTGCGGACTTTTGCTGTTCCAGCGCAACAAAGTGGCTTCTCAGGAATAGTGCAAGATTGGTTTCCATGGCAGGGGGTTGGAATGAGACCAGCTACAAGCTCCTTCCTGATCCAACCTATTTTGGGATTCTGGGATTCCCAGAGCTCCCTGGGAAGTCCCTCGGCTGCTGATGGGATGAAACCCAGCAATGCCGTCGGCAGCAGGCCCTGCCCTGGTTTGCCTCAGTCCAGCCAGCGGGTCTGGAACCAGCAGAGAGCCCCACAGGGCCCACAGGGCCAGGCTGGTCAGGCAGGCCGTGGGCACCACCAGGACATGGGACGTGCTGCACTCATGGGGAGCCTGAGTGCCAGAGCGAGCACCACATTCTGTGCACAGCTCGTTCCATCGTGGAGTGGTTTGGGTTGGGAGGAATCTTAAACCTTATCCCATCCCATCCCTGCCATGGCAGGGACACCTTCCACTGTGCCAGGCTGCTCCAAGCCCATGTCCAACCTGGCCTTGGGCACTGCCAGGGATGCAGGGGTTTGGAATCACAGAATCCCAGACTGATTTGGGCTGGGAGGGACCTCAGAGCCCACCCAGTGCCACCCCTGCCATGGCAGGGACACCTCCCACTGTCCCCAGTGTCCAGCCTGGCCTTGGGCACTGCCAGGGATGCAGGGGCAGCCCCAGCTGCTCTGGGCACCCTGTGCCAGGGCCTGCCCACCCTGCCAGGGAACAATTCCTCATTGCCCAGATCCCACCCAGCCCTGCCCTCTGGCACTGGCAGCCATTCCCTGGGTGCTGTCCCTGCATCCTTGTCCCCAGTCCCTCTGCAGCTCTGCTGGAGCCCTTCAGGCCCTGCCAGGGGCTCTGAGCTCTCCCTGCAGCTTCTCCTCTCCAGGTTGGACATTCCCAGCTCTCCCAGCCTGGCTCCAGAGCAGAGCGGCTCCCCTGGGACACACCTGGAGCCGGGGTCACAGAGCTCGAGCCTGCTGAGCCATTTCCACCAAACCCAAACCCAAACCGGCGTCCATCCACACGTTTAAACGCCATTTAACGGGATGTGCCACTTCCCAAATCCCCGCCACGCCACGAGCTCCGCACGGTGCCCACAGCCCCACACAATCCCCGGCGGCCCGGCCAGGGCTCCACCACAGCGGGGTCTGGGAGCCGCACACCGGGGCTGGACAGAACCGAGCCTGGGCTGGGCCGAACCCGGGCCGGGCAGGGCCGAGCCTGGGCTGGGCAGGGCCGAACCCGGACCGGGCAGGGCCGAACCCGGGCTGGGCAGGGCAGAACCGAACCCGGGCCGGGCAGGAGCGAACCTGGGCCGGGCAGAACCGAACCCGGGCTGAGCAGGAGCGAGCCCGGACGGGGCAGGACCGGTCCCGGACACCGGCTGAGCCCGGCCCGGCCCCAGCGGCTGCTCTGGGCCCTGAGAGCCAGGGCGGGGGGAAGGCACAGGGGACACCGGCACAGGCCCCGCGCGGGGACCGAGACCGCGCCGCGGGCACCCGGAGCCCGCGGGCACCGAACCTCGAATCTCTCGAACCTCACAAACACCGAACCTCGCATCCCCCCGAACCCCACAAACACGGAACCCCGCACTCCCCGGCCCCGCACCCACCTGCGGCCGAGCCCAGCACCAGCAGGAGCAGCAGGAGCGGGAGGGAGCGGAGCGGAGCCCGGCCCCGCATGGCCCCGCTCGGCCGCGGGTGTCCCCGAGCGCGGCCGGGCCGGGCTGGGCCGGGCCGGGCCGGGCTGGGCTGCGGCGGCCGCACGCTCCGACCCCGCACGGCCGCGGCCACCGCTCCGCCCCTGTCACCGCCTCTGTCACCGCCTCTGCCACCGTCACCGCCCCCGGGGGCTGAGCCCGGCCCGGCCCCGCCCGAGGGCCCCGCAGGCTCCGGGATCAGCCGGGAGCGCAGCGCTGCCCCGGGCCCCGGCCCTGTCCTGCCCTTTCTCCTGCCCCTGTCCTTGTCTCTGTCCCCTTCTCCTGTCCTGTCCGAGTACCTGCCCCCGTCCCTTGCTGCCCCCGCCTCCCTCCCCATCCCCATCCCCATCCACTCCCTATCGCTATTCATGTCCCTGTCACGGCCCCTGCCCCTTTTCCTGTCGCTGTCCCTGTGGTTGATGTGAGGATATCTCGGCCCGAGTTTCTGCGGCTGCACTGGGCACGGCAGCAGCCCCTGGTGACAGTAACCACAATTACAGCCCGTAGTGACACTGAGACACACCTGCAGCTCCTGGTGACACTGAACACCTACAGCCCATGGTGACAGTGACCACACACCTCCAGCTGAAGCCAGTGACAGCAGATTGTGACCGAAAACACTGGTTTGGTTAAAAGCAGCTGAAGTAGAGGGGTACTTTGTGTGCATCCTGAACACAGCCAAAATACTCTCCTGAACACTTCAGAGGGGAAACATGCTGGTGGTATTATTATTACTATTATTATTATTATTATCATTATCATTATTATCGTTATCATCATTAATAGTGGTACAATTGTGTCCGCAGGACTGGCAGGACTGCTGACCAAAGGAACTGAGCAAGGTTAGGTGTCACCCCATTTCTCTTCACAGAGAAAAGCAAGGCACAACTCTTCCCAAGAATATTTCTGGGTTTTGCATTCTCTGAACCTCAGAGAAAGGGAAAAACAATTCTTATCTCATTTGCTGTGCCTGTGTTTGTGCAAAAGCAGAGCGCAACATGGAGATTGTTTACCCACAGTGATGGGGTTTTGTTTCCTTGGCCTGTCAGGGCCAGGTGTGTCTGTGTGTGTGTGTCTGTCTGTCTGTCAGGACTGTTGAGTGGCAGTCACAGATTCTGGGCACTTCTGTGCAGTTGAGTGCTTGGCAGACTCAGTTTAGATGTAATGTAATGTAATATAGTATAGAATAAGATAGTATAATAAAGTAATTAATTAGCCTTCTGGCAAGACGGAGTCTCCCTCATTCTTCCTCCTTCTTTGGCAGCAAAAACATCCACTATAGCTAAGGGTGCTTCAAAGAGCTCTGACGAGTGCAGATGATGTTTGGGTGCCTGAGCAGAGCTGGCAGCGCTGCCACGGCATTTCCGAGCAGGGGAGAGGGCCAGGAGGAGCAGCAGGAGCTCGGGTTCCCGATGGGTGAATCACTGCATTTCGCTGCAGTTCAGCTCTCTCTCCATCCGGGGGAAGATTTCTGCCTGTCCCTTGGCCCCGGGCTCTCGGGGCGTTTGCAGGGCGGGGCAGCGATAACACAGGTGAGCATCTCACAGCCTCTAACCCCGACCCAGCGGATGAACGGCAGAAAGGAGCACAAGCACAGTCTGAGCCTGCTGCCCCGAGCTGTCCCGGACCCGTGGTGTCAGAACCCAGGACATCCCTCTGTCTGTCCTGAGCAGCCCAGACCCTGCCAGGGGGCTCAGAGACCCTGGCACAGAGCCCACAATGCCCCTGTGGGTTTGATTGTGACCCTGGAGCAAGTTACCAACCTTAGATGAAGATCAGCAGGCCACGACAGTTTAAGTACAATGACAGTGAAGTTATCACGGGGTGGAAGGGTGGATTTTGGGGTTTTTGGAATGGGGGTTCAAGGGGCAAGATGGAGGGATCTGGGCATGTCCAGCCTTTCTCCTTCTTCTTCTTGGCTTCCATCTTCTGCTGTGATGGTGGCTCTTACAGATTGGTTTAGAGTAGAAGCTCACTGTCTAACACAGGTGATAGGTATTGGGAAGGAATTGTAAATATGGTACACTTAGTTTTTAGTATAAAGACATAACACCGCCCTGGGGGCAGGCAGAGTGCCTGGACTGTCCTGCAGCAGTGTCACAGACATCTTTTGTGAAAAATCCTTTCTTTAGGATTTTTCTCCCTTTTGAGAAGCTGAGAGGCCTCGGCAACAAAATGTAAACCATGGTTATCTGCTGCTGTGGAATGCAACAGGTAGATCTGTGATTGGTCTCCTGTGGATGTTTGGGTTTACTGACCACTCACGGCAGAGCTGAGTCTCACTCTCTGCTGAGACACAGCTCTTTGTTATTCATTTCTTTTCTCTTCTTAGCTTAGCTAGCCTTCTAAGAACTTTTCCTTCTATTTCTTTTAGTATAGTCATAATGTAATATATATCATAAAATAATAAATCAAGCCTTCTGAACATGAAGTCAACATTCTCGCCTCTCTCTTCATCCTGCAACCCTTGTGACCACTGTCACACAGGAGAAAATTTTTTACAGATAAGATAAAATAAACAACCTTGAGACCGAGAAATGAAGAGCCCTGACTCCTCCTTCAAGCCCCAGGCTGGGAAAAGAGATTTTGGAACTTTTCTCGGGGTCACTGTGAGCAGCAGAGATCCCGACACCGTGGGAAGGTGACACTGCCCCAGGGCTCCTGCATCTCCCTGGAGCCATCTGTGCTGACCTGGGGATTATTTATATGATTTATATGATTTATATGATTTTTATATCCCTGACTCATTACAGGGATCCCGTAATCCCCAGGGCAGGGCAGGAGTCCCAGGGTGACTCAGGGACACGGACAGGCTGTGACACTTCTGCTGTTTCTAAATAGGAACAGGAACAGAGCCTGCAGAGAGCTCTTTGATTAGAGGGCACTTCATTAATGAGGCTTTGATCGATGAAAGAAGCGTGGAGGAACTCAAAATTGCAGAAACTCGACTTGTGACTTGTGCAGTGGGGTTCCCCTCCTCCCTTCAGCTGAAGGACACATTTGAGTACAGAAATCCCAGAACTTGTCATGTCTGCTTGCCCTTTGCCAAAGCAGAGGGAACTTGGGCAGGGTTTTGGTTTCGGCCCAGGCAGAGCTTTCAGGCCAGCTCTGTCTTATCTGGAGCCTCCTGATAAGGCAAAGCCCAAGAAATTACTCTCCTGATAAATCACAGCCCAAGAAATGACTCTCCTGAGCCCCTCAGGGAGGAGGGAGCTCCAAGTGAGAAAATGGAAGATGAGGTTTCCACCATCAGTTGATGAGGGAATGATTTATTAAAACTGGGAGCTTAAGGAGAATGGGGAGAACAAAGTGATTTAATGAAGACAGAGGGAAGAGAGAGCTGGTTTAATGCAACATCCAATCAAAAAACAAAATAATATCATTAATTCAGGAAATCTGCAGAAACTACAGGAGTTTAGGGATAATTCTGTGTGTTGGCTTTCTTCTCTTTGAGCCCAGGGAGAGGGAAGCAAAGTCAATGCCAGATCAGACAGTGAGGGAGAAATGATCCTGTGATTTTCCTGCAGCCAAATTTCTGGCACAGAATCTTGACAAAAAATTGAATCTACAAAAAGATAAGGAAGGTACCCAAAAATAACACAGAAAGAGGGGAAATGAATCCATTTCCAGACCCAGGGGCAGTTCCACATCAGGCAGTGATCAGGGTGTGAACAATTTTAGGACCACAGTGGTCTGGGAGAGAAATCAGCCCCTGCCCTGTGTTCCTCAATTATCCCTCTGTTCGTGCAAAGGTAACTCAGAAAACTGAAACAAGAAAGGAAAGCAGGAAGGATCCCCTGTCCTATTCAAATTACACTTCAGAAAGCCTTAAACAAATTCCAGACTTACTATATCAAAAGCTCTTCAAACTCTGACCTCATTCCTTGCCACTCCTGGTATTTGCTGCTTGGATTTTTAACCTTCTTCCTGGAAGGGAAGCGGAATTGAGTAGTTCAATAGTGGCCTGACACGAAAAGGAAAATAATCTTCCAGAAAACCCACATTGGTCTGGTCAGCCACAAACCCTCCCAACTGCAAACTCTGCTGTGGGGGCTCTGCTGATGTTTGGGGGTGATCTGGACCCTCATGTGCCAGCTGGGGACTCTTGGAGGTAGATGGGAATTATCTAGATGTGTAAAGAGGCATCTCCAACTCAGTTTTGGTCCCAATTTCCAGCACTGGGAGCCATTCCCTGGGTCTGTCCCTCCATGCCTCGTCCCCAGCCCCTCTCCTGGAGCCCCTTTAGGTGTCTCTCCTACAGAGGGTTAAAGGAAATTGCATCACCCTGGGAAGAGATTTGGGTTTTTATGGATGATTTTTCAGGTGCTTTCCAGCCCAACCCAGCCTGGCATTCTGCGATTTCCCCAGGCTCAGGTGACACAGCTTGTGCCTGGAAAAGGGAGAGGTCACAAAGAGATGAGGGAGAAAACAGCAGCTCCTCCCTCCCTGGGTTGTGTGGGAATGTTCTGTCTTCTGACCCACAGCAGGATTTTGGGGCTGCTGCTGAATTCAGAGCCTTTGGGCTCATTGTGTGTGTGCACTTCACCATGTTGTGAGGCTCAAAGTAAAAAAAAAAAAAAATTGTGTTAAAGTTAAAAAAAAAAAAAAAAGATTTAGTGATTCACTTACAGTAAATAGTGGTGAAATCGAGTCTCTGCAGACAGAGACAGAGGAAGTGCAGGCAGGCAGTGCCTGATCACAGCAGTTTCCATGAGCCCAGTAAACAGAGCTCCACTCATGTGAGAGATAAACACCCCAGTCTGCCAGGAATGGACTTGTCAGCCTGGCCAGCCCTTCTGAGAACAGGCTTGTCTGGGGATGAAACTCATCCTGGGTTCTGGGTGTCCGGGCATGACACTGAGTGGCAAAGAGCTGTAGGAACAGAGAGATCACAGTGGCCCAGGAAAGGCAGTTCCTCAAATGCTGACATTGAGGGGGAATCCCAGAATCCCAGACTGGTTTGGGTTGGGAGGGACCCCAAAACTTATCCATTCCCACCCCTGCCATGGCAGGGACACCTCCCACTGTCCCAGTGTCCAGCCTGGCCTTGGGCACTGCCAGGGATGGAATTCCATCCCAGCCCTGCCCACCCTGCCAGGGAACAATTCCTCATGGCCAAATCCCACCCAGCCCTGCTCTCTGGCACTGGGACCATTCCCAGCTGGGTTTGCACAGGGATCCCTGCCAGGGAAGGTTCTGGAAGGAACCTGGACACAGGGAGTGAGTCCTGAGGGCATGGAACTCAAATCACAGGGGGAAGGCAGAGGGAATCAGAGAAAAGGATTAAAAATCTGGATTGGGTTGGGAGGGACCTTAATAAAGATCTTCCAGTGCCACCCCTGCCATGGCAGGGACAGCTCCCACTGTCCCAGTGCCCAGCCTGGCCTTGGGCACTGCCAGGGATGCAGGGGCAGCCCCAGCTGCTCTGGGCACCCTGTGCCAGGGCCTGCCCACCCTGCCAGGGAACAATTCCCTCCTCATCTCCCTCTGAAATGTCAGTGGGAATCCATTCTTCTCTACTAAAAAGTGGGATTATTTGATTTTTTTTCCCTGGGTTTGATATAAATTGTTTAAAAAACCAATAAAAAATGTGGGGTTTGTGTAAGTGCCTGGTTGGAGGGCCCTGGCAGAGCTGAGGTGCCACTGTCCCAGCCCTTCCAGAACAGCCCAGGCCAGCAGCTGCCAGAAACTTCATCAGGTGCAGAACAGATCCGACCCTTGGATCACACAGGGGCATCAGGTTTCCTTGGGGACAGATCACCTTGGGATCACACAGGGAGCATCAGGTGTTCCTGGGACAGATCCACCCTTGGGATCACACAGGAGCATCAGGTGCAGAACAGATCCAATCCTTGGGATCACACAGGGTGCATCAGGTGCAGAACAGATCCAACCCTTGGGATCACACAGGGAGCATCAGGTGTTCCTTGGGGAGCAGATCTGAATCCTTGGGATACACGGGCATCAGTCGACAGATCAACCTGGATCACACAGGGCATCAGTGTTCCCACTTGGATCACACAGGCATAGGCAGACAATCCAACCCTTGGGATCACACAGGGTGCATCAGGTGTTCCCCCAACCCTTGGGATCACACAGGGTGCATCAGGTGTTCCCTTGGGGAGCAGATCCAACCCTTGGGATCACACAGGGTGCATCAGGTGTTCCCTTGGGGAACAGATCCAACCCTTGGGATCACACAGGGTGCATCAGGTGTTCCCTTGGGGAGCAGATCCAACCCTTGGGATTCCACTGATAAACCAAGGGAGCTCCAGGAAATCCTGACCCCTGCAGGAACTGCCAGGGCAGCACCAGCTCTGCTTTGGGCACCCACACTGAGGCTGGGCTGGGAACAAAGCTGACAAAAAGGAGCCACCAAACTCAGCCAGGGACAGAAATGAGGTTAAACCCCCCTGGGAATATCTGTGGGTGTTCCTGAATAAACCCTGGAAAAATGATTTCCAATCTTTGATCTGAAACTCCCCTGTGAGGAAGGGAAGGGAAGGGAAGGGAAGGGAAGGGAAGGGAAGGGAAGGGAAGGGAAGGGAAGGGAAGGGAAGGGAAGGGAAGGGAAGGGAAGGGAGAAGGGAAGGGAAGGGAAGGGAAGGGAAGGGAAGGGAAGGGAAGGGAAGGGAAGGGAAGGGAAGGGAAGGGAAGGGAAGGGAAGGGAAGGGAAGGGAAGGGAAGGGAAGGGAAGGGAAGGGAAGGGAAGGGGCCTCCAGGAGGCCACCAAGGGCCCTGTGAAAACCCCAACACCCAAAAAAGGACATTTTTCTGGGAAAGAGTGAAAAGAAATTCACTGTGACTCAGTGAAGGAACTCAGCAGAAGTGAGAGGAGGTGAACACTCCTGCTTTTATAAACAAGTCCAGACATAGTGGGGGAGGCAGGCAGGGGAAGGAAGAGCTTTTCCAGGCAAAAGAAGAGAATTTTTTAGGAGAAAAAAGAGATTTTCTAGGGCAAAGAAAATATTTTTTAGGGGAAAGATGAAATTCTCTGGGAGAAAAAAGATTTTCAAGGGGAAAGATGAGATTTTCCAGTGGAAAGATGAGATTTTCAAGGGGAAAGAAGAGATTTTTTAGGGGAAAGATGAGATTTTCCAGTGGAAATAAGAGATTTTTTAGGGGAAAGAAGAGATTTTCAAGAGGACAGAAGAGATTTTCCAGGGGAAAGAGCCAAGCCAGCACTGCAGGGATGCACCAGCCCCAGCTGAAGGGCAGTTGGGATTGTATCCCATTTATACATTCACAGCCCCAATGCTTTAAGTGTATAAATAATATATTTATGTGTACATATAATACAAATAATATAAGCATGTAGTGTATAATACAATATAATATAAATAATAGCTATATATAGTATATAGTGTAGTATATAGTACATATGATCTGAGGTAAAAGGGACTCTAAATGTGTCCCCAAAGTGCCCCAGACTGTGCAGCTTTCCAGGCAGGAGATTTCCTGGGCGTGTTTTGGCTCCAGGGATGCAGTGGAATCACTTTTTCAGGCACTTGAATGGGTCTGATTTTTAATTTACTCTTACCCAATGGAGCTGAAAGCCTCAGGTACCAGCACAGGTGTGCAGGAACTCCCTCACTTTCCCAGAAATACCTGGCTGGAGATGGATCCACCCTGAAGGGAAGGGAAACAGCTCCCAAAGCCAAGCAGAGCTGCCACTGCCTCCTTTTTGTGCAGGAAATGTTCTGGTTTTGCTGCCTCAGGTAAAAGGCACCCCCAAGGCAGCAGGGCTGGGTTTGGGGCTCACGATGGGATTTCTGGGACTCTCTGCCAGGAACTGCAGCAAAGAGAAAACTCATAACAATAACCATTTAACTAATTTATTTTTTAATGAAAACCTATTTTTTATAAAAATTAAATGTTCAAAATGGTTTTCCAAGAGTCCCCATTAAAAAATCATGGTCCAGCCCCAGTTTCTTTGGTTCTCTGCCACATTAAGCACATCATGGGTTGCTTTTATTGAGATCTAACCACCAATTACAGGAATTTTGCATTTACTGTGGTGCTGGGATGGTTCAACACCACTGAAAAAAGAGCCACCCAAATCCCATATGGATTCACCACCCACTGAACTCTCTAATACAATCTTATTTATCTATTAATTATCTATTTATCTATTAATTATCTATTTATTCATTATCTATTTACCCATTATTTATTTATTTGTTTATCTATTTTTAAATTTATCTATTTCTCATCTGGGATTCCCCATCAACAATATGGCTCTGAATAAAAATCTGTAATAAAAGAGAAATAAAACCTAGTCAATTCTAAATAAATAAAATTAATAATATATAATTAAATAAATAAATAGATAATGATATAATATATAATATAATATAATATAATATAATATAATATAATATAATATAATATATGATATGATATGATATGATATGATATGATATGATATGATATGATATATATAATAAAGATAATAATAAATAGATATATATAATATATATAATTAAATAAATAGAATTGATTAAATAATCAATTCTAAATAAACAAATGAAGCCTACTAATAAAGAAATAAAACCTAACCAAGTATAAACAAAACCCCCATAATAATAAATAAACAAACCCCAATCAATTCTAAAGAAACAAATTTTTGAAACTAACAATAAATAAAACCTAATTTATTCTAAATAACTAAATCCTAATAATAAAGAAATAAATAGAACCTAACCAAATATAAGCAAATAAAACCTAATAAAGAAATAAACAAACGCTAATCAATTCTAAATAAAACTTAATAAAAAATGAAACCAAATCCATTCTAAATAAGTAAAGCCTAATAATAAACAAAGAAACCCTAATAAGTTATAAATCAATCAATTCTAATAAGTAAGCAAGTCCTAATCAATTATAAAAATAAACAATAGAGCCTAATAATAAATAAATAAAACCTAATCATTAAAAATAAATAACCTCCCAAATAAGAAATAAATAAATAATACTTAATCAATTGCAAATAAATAAATTCTAATAAGAAATAAATCAAGCCTAATCAACAATAAATACATAAAAAACCAATAAATAAAACCTAATACACTATAAATAAATAAACAAAACCTAATAATAAATAAATAAAACCCTAACCAATTATAAATAAATCCTAATAACAGATAAATAAACTGTAACTAAATAAACCCTAACAATAATTCAGGCCAATGCCAGGATCCATTGCCAAGGCAGAAGTCATGGGACCAAGCATGGAAAATCTGCTGGAGCCCCTCAGCCCATTCTAAACAACTCTGGAGCTGTTGGCTTCCTCTGTCATGCACTGGCTTTTGCAAATTCTTATTTATAATAATAATTATATTCTTTATATATGAATTATAATATAACAACGATTTTGATATGGTACAGTTTGTGATCGCTTTGAACTGCTTTAATATTTATAATAATATATATAATTAATATATATAAATATATTCATGTATATAATAATGTGTAGCTTGTCTATTTTGGTGTGACAAACACACATTATAATTTAGGTGTTGGAACCCTGGGTGCTGAGAATTTCAGACTTTCTGTGCTGACAGGCACTGACCCCAAAAAAACACCACATTTCACTTGAGGCCATGGAGAAAGCTTCCAAAATTTTATGTTAGAATGAAGATTATAGGTGTGTAGTTTAAACAGAAGTGTGTAATTCCACATAGTAGAAAATTTAGAGTTTAAAGTTTTAGAATATAATAATATGTATAAAATAAGATAGAAGTTTTAGAGCAGAGACATGTCCTTCTTCTTCACGTTCTTCTCCATGAGTTTGGGTGGTATTTAATGAAATAAAAAAGAAATATGATTAAATAAAATAATAACATACTTAAATAATTAAATAAAATGTTAATTAATAAAAATAATTAAATAAAAATTTAAAATAATTAAATAAATAAGTCCACATTGTGGACCACAAGTAGTTAGTTAAAAGTTCAAAATAATTTAGGTGTCATTTCTCAATTAGACAATTTATCCTTAAAAAATCTTCTAGAAATACAACTCCATTTTTAGTGTATTAAAATAAAGTACTATAAAACTCACAGTTTATAAAACTCTAACATAGATAAAACTAATAAACATCTAAATCCAAACTAAAATACCATCTCATACATTTAATCCCAACCCTAACAAAAAAAAATAAACAAACAGAAAACTCCACATTTAGGGTTTCACTAAATATTCAAACAGAGACTATGTGTTGTGCATTGTGATGTTAAATGCTTTTATTTGTGTAACTCACGGTGAGAGTAACTCAGATAATTTGGGAAGCAGCTCATGTGGATTTCATGGACTTGTGGAGAATCCTGTCTGTGTGAGATAACATTGAAAAGAAAATACACAATAATGCAAGGAAGGATTTACCACTGACCTTTGGTTATCAAGAACTGCCAAAGCACACAACAGGGGCCTTGGGGGAACATAAAACAGAGAAATTTCACCTGCAGGACGTGAAGAAGATGGGTCAGGACCAATCAAAAGAATTCCCAGAACGTGCAAACTCACAGGAATGTTTGAATATGCACAATCTTCATGAACGTGCATTTCACCAATGCAAGGAAAAAGTGTGTAAGGAAATTATTTTAAACTAACTGATGTGCCTCACAGTGCTGTAAAAGTCCCTAATATCCCTTATTAAACTTTAAAACTTTTAAGGAGTGAGCCTTGTTTCTCTCAGCTCAATCCCAGGACACAAATTTTTGCTCCATCACCCTCCCCACTGGGGCTGGGAGCTGATATTGAATTTATCCCACAAAATCAACATGGATTAAGTGGTTCTGGTTTCACTAACACCCAGTTTGAGGCATTTCCCACACAGAGCAATCCAGCTTTCCCCAGGGAATTTGCCAGGATTCCAACATTACCAGCATCAATTCAGTGAAGGGAATCACAGAATTATATAACTGCTCACCTCCAAGCTCATCTTGTTGGGAATATCCTGAACCAGGAGAAGGAACCCACCCCAAGGGCCACACTCCTCAGAAATACCCTGGAACTGAACAAATCCATTTAATTACACTCCGAGATGAAGAGTTCTGTGACCTGTAAAATTCTGGTCAAGTCCTTTTCTCAGTATTTCTGGATACATCTGAAAAATCAGAATGAGGCTGACTTGGGCATTTAGGAACTTAATTTTTCAGTTTAAATATTTGATACTAAAACAAACAAACAAACAACATAAATTTTCTATCAATACTACTACTACTACTATTATTACATATTCATTTTAGATATTTAAATACCCACTGAATCGAGGAGTTTTTCCATCCCACTGTCCTGGTTTTGCTGCTTCTGGGCCCCACTGGAAAGAGCTGGTACAAGGTTTTCTGTAAGCACACTTAGAGCATAAAATAAATAATAATAACAATAAATATCCATTCATTATGATCCATTTGGTTCTGCACTCCAGAGGGAAATGGGGCTGTCTGTGAATTATCCTGCCTCTTTCAGGAACATTCCTGGGTGCTTTGCTTAAAATCTGGCAGTGAAATCCCTCCCATGAATTAAATTTTGTCCAAATGATGCCATTAATTCAATTTCTATATAATTTGTATGGGATATTCCATTCTACCCTTCACACTGGGGTTTTTCAGGAAGGACAGCTCCTCATGGGAACTTCCCAAGCATCCCCAGCTTCCCTGTCACTACACCAAAAACACACAGAACCAAGAGAGGGGTAAGAAGCAAATGTGCAAAATTTATTATGTTCTTCAATGAACACAGGGATAGGAAATTTATAAAATTAGGTAGTATCTTCAAAATTAAAAAAAAAAAAAAGATATATAAACACCAAGAGTTCCTAGAGAGAACAAACAACAGCAGTCCATGGGATGCTCAAACACAGCTGACCCCAAAGCAGTTTCTTTATAAAAAAATAAGAGACTTAAAAAAAAATACCTCTGGAAGACAGTGGAGTCAGCATGGCAAACATGGGATATGAAAACTGAAATGCTACTGCAGCACATCCTGATTGTCCAAGGAAAAGTCTGTTGGCAAAACAGGGCAAGCTCTGAGTGCCAAGCTCAGCCCTCTGCTAAAGGCATCTCCTAAATTCCACCAGGTCCTGCTAACTCCAGAATGGGCTTGGAGAGCCCTCAAAGCTCATCCCAACCCACCCCTGCCATGGCAGGGACCCCTCCCACTGTGCCAGGCTGGCCTGGGCACTGCCAGGGATGGGCAGTGAGACATGGAACAAGCACTGGGAACATCCCAGACACATCCATGAGGAATCCTGTGAGGAACCCCATGAGGAATCCTGTGAGGAACCCTGTGAGGAACCACCTGAGGAACCCCATGAGGAACCCTGTGAGGAACCCTGTGAGGAACCTCCTGAGGAATCCTGTGAGGAACCTCCTGAGGAACCCTGTGAGGAACCTCCTGAGGAACCCTGTGAGGAACCCCCTGAGGAACCCTGTGAGGAACCCTGTGAGGAACCTCCTGAGGAATCCTGTGAGGAACCCCGTGAGGAACCACCTGAGGAACCCCGTGAGGAACCCTGTGAGGAACCCTGTGAGGAACCCTGTGAGGAACCTCCTGAGGAACCCCGTGAGGAACCCTGTGAGGAACCCTGTGAGGAACCCCCTGAGGAACCCCATGAGGAACCCCATGAGGAACCCTGTGAGGAACCCTGTGAGGAACCCTGTGAGGAACCCTGTGAGGAACCTGTGAGGAACCCCGTGAGGAACCACCTGAGGAACCCCGTGAGGAACCACCTGAGGAACCCCGTGAGGAACCTCCCAAGGAACCCCGTGAGGAATCCTGTGAGGAACATCCTGAGGAACCCCGTGAGGAACATCCTGAGGAATCCTGTGAGGAACCTCCCAAGGAACCCCGTGAGGAATTCTGTGAGGAACCCTGTGAGGAACCTCCTGAGAAACCCCGTGAGGAACCTCCTGAGGAACCTCCCAAGGAACCCCATGAGGAACCCCCTGAGGAACCTCCCAAGGATCCCCGTGAGGAACCTCCTGAGGAACCTCCTCAGGAACCCTGTGAGGAACCTCCTGAGGAACCCCGTGAGGAATCCTGTGAGGAACATCCTGAGGAACCCCGTGAGGAACATCCTGAGGAACCACCTGAGGAACCCCGTGAGGAACCTCCTGAGGAACCTCCTGAGGAACCCCATGAGGAACCCCGTGAGGAAACCTGTGAGGAACCCCCTGAGGAACCTCCCGAGGAACCCCGTGAGGAACCCCGTGAGGAACCTCCTGAGAAACCCCATGAGGAACCTCCTGAGGAACCGCAGGCTCCTCACTGCTGCACCTCTTGCTCCCTTGGCACCGGTAGCTCTGGCCCTGGTGGCAATGCCACAGGACTGTGCCCAGCATGGGCTCCCCTGGCCGTGTAAACGCTGTGGGATGACCCCACACAGAACTCTGCTGGAGCAGGCAGGGGTGCCCAGCTCACAGCTTCAAGTAGAGAAGAGCCCAAAGCTGCTCCTGGTGCAGGGGGACAGCCCTGGCTGGGCTGGGGACACCGGGGTCATTCCCAGCCAGGCCTGAGCAGCTCCCCCAGCATGGCAGCCCTGGGAACCCAAACCCAGCAACTCCAAAGGTCACAGTGTCCCCCTCAGGACCCCAAAGGTCACAGTGTCCCCATAGCACCCCAAAGGTCACAGTGTCCCCATAGGACCCCAAAGGTCACAGTGTCCCCTCAGCACTCCAGAGGTCACAGTGTCCCCCTGAGGACCCCAAAGGTCACAGTGACCCCTCAGGATCCCAAAGGTCACAGTGTCCCCCTGAGGACCCCAAAGGTCACAGTGTCCCCTGAGGATCCCAGAGGTCACAGTGACCCCTAAGGAACCCAGAGGTCACAGTGTCCCCCTTGGGACCCCAAAGGTCACAGTGTCCCCTCAGCACCCCAGAGGTCACAGTGTCCCCCTTGGGACCCCAAAGGTCACAGTGACCCCTAAGGAACCCAGAGGTCAGTGTCCCCCTCAGGATCCCAGAGGTCACAGTGTCCCCATGAGGATCCCAGAGGTCACAGTGTCCCCTGAGGATCCCAAAGGTCACAGTGTCCCCTCAGCATCCCAAAGGTCACAGTGTCCCCATGAGGATCCCAGAGATCACAGTGTCCCCATGAGGATCCCAAAGGTCACAGTGACCCCTCAGCACCCCAGAGGTCACAGTGACACTCTCAGGATCCCAAAGGTCACAGTGTCCCCCTGAGGATCCCAAAGGTCACAGTGTCCCTCTCAGAACCCCAAAGGTCACAGTGTCCCCTCAGCACCCCAGAGGTCACAGTGTCCCCTCAGCACCCCAAAGGTCACAGTGTCCCCCTCAGGATCCCAGAGGTCACAGTGACCCCCTCAGGACCCCAAAGGTCACAGTGTCCCCTCAGCACCCCAAAGGTCACAGTGTCCCCCTCAGGATCCCAGAGGTCACAGTGACCCCCTCAGGATCCCAAAGGTCACAGTGTCCCCTCAGCACCCCAGAGGTCACAGTGTCCCCCTCAGGATCCCAGAGGTCACAGTGTCCCCTCAGCACCCCAGAGGTCACAGTGTCCCCATGAGGATCCCAGAGATCACAGTGTCCCCATGAGGACCCCAAAGGTCACAGTGACCCCTCAGCACCCCAGAGGTCACAGTGTCCCCCGCAGATCCCAAAGGTCACAGTGTCCCCTGAGGATCCCAAAGGTCACAGTGTCCCCTCAGCATCCCAGAGGTCACAGTGACCCCTCAGCACCCCAGAGGTCACAGTGACCCCTCAGCACCCCAGAGGTCACAGTGTCCCCCTTGGGACCCCAAAGGTCACAGTGACCCTCTCAGGACCCCAGAGGTCACAGTGTCCCCTCAGCACCCCAGAGGTCACAGTGTCCCCTCAGGCTGGGACTTCCATCACAAAGAGGTTTGAAGTGTCTGTAAAGTTGACAATCCCATAAAGGAGTTCTGGTTTCCCACAGTTATAGGATTTCCTTCTCCAGTGTTTCTTTGGAGCCTTTGCTCCCAGAGGTGTTGTCATCGTTGGAATAATTGCCCGAGTCGCGGCTGCTGTGGGTGGAATGTTTGTAGTCTGAGAACACGATGTGGTTTCCCTCCTGGGTGACCATGGATTCAATCACACAGCAATGCTCCACGGCCTCCTCTGCTGCAGCTGACAGGTAGGGGCTGCCCAAGGGCTGCGCTCCAAACCCCTGCGGACACAAGGACAGGGGGAAGAGATGAACACCCATAAATAATAATTATATAATGATTGAAATAATTAAATACTAATTCTGCTAAACACCACAGCCACACAAATGTGATTGATCAGACTCTTTACTGTGAGGGTGGGCAGGCTCTGGCACAGGGTGCCCAGAGCAGCTGGGGCTGCCCCTGCATCCCTGGCAGTGCCCAAGGCCAGGCTGGGCACTGGGGACAGTGGGAGGTGTCCCTGCCATGGCAGGGGTGGCACTGGGTGGGATTTGGGGTCCTTCCAACCCAAACCAGTCTGGGTTCCATGCTCATGTTGAGCAGCAATGTGTGGTTTCCCACCCCTAACACACCCTTTGTTCCCCTAGGGTGACCAGCTCAGATTTAGGATGAGGTTTTAGTTCACAGAACCCCCAAATCCCTGGGGCTGGCACAGCCCTGCCAGCCCATGCAGTGCCAGCTGTGCCCACCTTGTGCCCAGCCCAGAGCACTCAGTGCCACCTCCAGGGCACACCTGCAGGGATGGGCACTGCAAAGCTCCCTGGGCAGCCCCTGCCAAGGCCTGAGCTCCCTTTCCATGGGCAAATTGCTGCTGCTGTCCCAGCTGAGCCTGCCCTGGCCCAGCCTGAGGCCGCTCCCTCTGCTCCTGTCCCTGTTCCTGGCACAGATCCCAGTCCCACCTCCCAGCTGCACTCACTGAATCCAGCACTGAGGGGTGACTCCAACATTCCATCTCAGCCCTTTTCCTGCTCTCAGTTATCAATCACCTCAGAATTGCAACATTTCAAACATTTCGTGGATTAGAGCCTGAGGAGGCCACACAAGAATGAGAAGAAGATCCAGGTACAGAGGTTTCAGGACACACCTGAGCATTGCCCTTCTCATTCCAGAGCAGGATCCCTGCTAAGCAGCACCTGTGCCAGGCTGGAGACTGGACAATGCTCTGGAAAGCTCTGATAAAACCTCTGAAATTAACCCTGGCTGACCCATAACAGATAAACATCTTTTTCCCATGATATTTAAAGTTCATTTTCCTCTAAAGAAGCTGTGAGAAGTCAGAGCTCACCTCGATGTTCAGGGGGGGCTGGCAGGAGGGGAAGAACACGTATTTGATTTTGCTGTAGGCTTGGTAGAACACAAAAACAAGAGGAGCAGCCACCAGCAGGACAACCAGCAGGGCACCCAGGAAAATCCCAGCAATGATCAGAGCTAAAGGTGTGCCTAAAATTGGGAATAAAAACCATTCAGTCAAGGTACTCACAACCAGCAGAAACTAAAGCAGAGATCCAAATGTGCTGCAGAATTTATCAAATAATTCAACATTTCCACATCATGGAAACATTCCACAACACAGGCTGGGCACTGGGGACAGTGGGAGGTGTCCCTGCCATGGCAGGGGTGGGATGGGATCATCCTCAAGGTCCTTCCCACCCAAACCATTCCATGATTCCATGATTATCTCAACAAACTGAAAGGAGTTTGTGATACTGAAATTAACAGGCAGCAGCAGCCACTTTCTAAGTAATCCAAAGGACACAATCAGGTCTTGTTTTATGATCAAAGAATGGGAGATTTTCACTCTGGTGTATAAAAACATGGGGAAGACAGAGCAGGCTCTGTCTTGAAGGCCCTGCTTGGATTTAAAGAGATTCACTGAGGTAGCAGGATAAGGGGAAGAGGAATACTCAGGAAAACAGATTAAAATGTTTTCTTATTCAGGTAAAAAGTAGCATTTGGTTCTTTTTAGGCTTGATAAGACACAGCAGTGAGGACCACAATTATAAATGAGTCCTGAATGTGAGCCAGGCATTGCTGTTATTACATTTTCTTGGCTTTCAGGCAGTTTGAAGACTCAGAAATTTTCATATGTTAATAAAATTTTATATGGCCAATTACCTTCACCATGATTTGTTCTTGTGCTCTGAGTGAGTGCAATCCTCCCAACTCTCCCTGGGCACCAAGATGAGCTTTCAGCCCTAACCAATCTGATTTATCTCCTCAGACAAATCAGCACAGGAGATTCATTCCCAGAAGGACTAAAACAGCTTCAAGGCTAAAATACCCCTGAAAATGTGGAATTTAGTGATTTCTTGCTCCCTCCCCAGATGTGGGGCTGGGAATTGAAGCTCTGTGCCCAGGCAGGGGCTGGCAGGAGCGCTGAGCTGCCAGGGAAGGGGTGGCAATTGCAGCTGCAGAGGGTGTGGGTGCATTTCTGCATTTCTGCATTTCTGCAGAGGGTGTGGGTGCATTTGTGCCCACCTGCAGGGGTGAGGATGCATTGCTGCTGGCTGTAGGCACTGCTCTTGTTGTAGTGCTCAGAGAAGGCCTGCACCTGCACGCAGTACAGCGAGGAGGGGGACACGTCGGGCACCGTGGCGATGGTCTGCCTCACCTCCTTCTGCCTCACCTCCTCCTGCAACAGCAAAGCAGGGCAAGAGGGGGGATCAGAGCCCGTGGGCAGCACAGGAGCCCCAAAGAGCTGAGAGGCCTCTGGTGTGTGGGATCTCAGCCCCTCAGGACTGAGGGGTCACCCAGACCACCCTTGGGGGGCTCGGGAGTCCTGGAATGTTCCAGAAGTGTCTGGTGGCTGGACTTTGATCCCACACAGGAGACGACACCTGTATGAGGACAGGAGGGTTTCACCGGGGTGAATGGTGAAAAGATTAACTAATTAGAGAGGAAAACACAGAGTTTAAGATTTCTGTACAGAGGAGTTTAGAGAAGTAAGATAGAAGAATTGGGGCGTGTCCTGTCCTTCTTCTTCTTCTTCTTCTCCTCCATATTCTGTGGTGATGGTGACACTTTGAGATTAGTCATTACTAAAGGTGCACTGGGCAATAAGGGTGAAAGGTATTGGGGAAAAATGATAAATATTGTACACGTAACTTTGGGTATAAAGATAGGTGACCGCCCGGAGGGCAGGGAGTGTGCTCATGGCTGGCTGCTGAGCAGAGCTCTGTCGGGCCGAGAGAAAATCTTTTAGATAAACAATTAATAAACACCGAGACCGAGAAAAGAACTGAAGCCTCTTCTGTTCCTTTGAAACGCGGCTGCCCCAAGGCCACCCCGGGCCTTTCCAGGCCACCCAAACAGCCCAAAACCGGACACTGGTGGAGAAGGGATTCTGTGAAACGTCACACATTGCTGCAGCCCCAGAGTCTGCTGGAGAGGCTTCCCAGCTCATGCAGTCCCATTTCCCACTCTGGAACATCTCCAGGAACTCCACCACCTCCCTGGGCACCCAGATTCAGTAAAACACATAAACCACCCCTTAGCTCCTCAGCAAAACTCAGCAAACACCTCCTGGGCAAGAACCAAGGGCTTCCCCCATTATTCTGAAATGTCCCAATTCCCAGGAAACTCCTTCCTGCTGCAGTTTGCTTCCTTCTCTTCTGCCCCACTTTTTACCAATTTCTGTGAAATATTTTATCCTAAGAAGCATTTAAAGAACATGGAAAGATCCATTAAAATGTGAGCTAAAAGGATGCAGGACTTCAGTGTTTGAGGAGCTTTTCCCATCCCATTGCATACAGACTCATCCATGGAAATGGAGATTTTACCCCATCACTGGGAGATAAACATCACAGTGATCAGGTTTCTAAGAGACTTACATAAAAATCTCAACCACTGGGTGATAAAAGTCACAGTGATCAGGTTCTTGAGAGAATCTTTCATTAGAAAACCCAATAAACTGACTTTAAAATGTGAGTAAAAGATGCGACTTCAGTGTTTGGAGGGAGCTCCATCCGATTGCAATCAGAATCAACATGGAAATATTTACATTTTTAACATAATATCAGTTTTAGAGATTACATAAATTTTACCATTATAAAAGTCCATGAATCTGAGAGAATCTTTCATTAGAAAACCCAATAAACTGACTTTTTAAAGACTGATATACCACAAATGTGCCTCTTTTGGAAAGGAGCTCCAGGATCTAAGTCAGAATCAATAGAATATTTCATTTTTTCATATTTAAGTCAGAATCAATAGAATTTTCATATTTAAGTCAGAATCAATAGAATATTTCATTTAAAAACCCAATAAACTGACTTTTTAAAGACTGATCTACCACAAATGTGCCTATTTTGGAAAGGAGCTCCAGGATTTAAGTCAGAACCAATTTTCTATTGTTTGTAATTTGTTCACACCTTCATATCTGAGGAATTCTTCCAGTAGAGGATCCTGTAGGACAGGTCATAATGGTCCCTCATGAATTCATCCTTATCTCCTCCTGGAGGAGAAATAAGGATGTGGAGCAAAGTGTCACTGAGGTCCAGCCTTACACCGGGAGGGCCAATTCCATCTGAAAACAATAAAATAAATACTTGAAGTCCAACAGAAAAAATACAACTAAAAATATCAAATACTGTCAGTGAAATCCATGATAATTCTGAAGAAACATAGAGTTAGAAGTATAACTTCATAGTTTTATTCAGAGTGTCAAATCCTGAGAAACATTTGAATTAATTTCACTCTATTCCTGTGAAATCCCCCCCTCCTGTCAGCTCACAGAGACATTTGGCAGGAGTTTGCTGAGCAAGGAGCACTTCAGGAAAGCATTTCCTTACTTGTTCTCAGAGGATCCACCTTGACTTCCCTGGAGAAGCAGGATCTGTTGTGTCCCCCCCTGGCCTGCACCCGCAGGTGGTAAAAGCCAGTGCCGGTGATGATGGAGGAGAAGTTGCACCAGGAGCTGGTGATGTTCTCACACCCAGGGACACTGAGCCACTTGTCTGAGTAATCATCATTGAGATCCTTCAAGAAGCCACTGCAACAGAGAGAATTCCAGAGTTTTCATGTCAGCTCCCTGAACTCCTCCAGAAAATCGCATTTGTTCGCGCTGCACTTGGCTCAGTTTGGGGCAAAAAGGCCTCTAGTAATAAAATAAAAATAAAAATAAAAAAAAAATCAGCATTTTAATCTGAGACATTTCTGAGTGGAAGAATGAGGATAAAAGGGCCAGGGAATACAAATCAGGGCTTTAAGCAAGGCTCAGCAGAGATGAAATGTGGGGAGGGCAGGTTCTGAAAATCCAAAGGAGAAGTTCTCACGTGTGCAGTCCATTGATTTCTGCCATGCCAAAGAACTCCCAAGGAATGCCAGGGGTCCCTCCTCTTCTCTGAGGTGCTGGCCACAATATTTATGCAGCAGCTGGAGATTGAGATACAGGTTTATAGAGCTGCTTCCTACTGGCATTTTTTGGGTGTGATTCGATGGGATTTTATGGGATATGATGGGGTTTTATGGCATTCCTTGTTTTCTGATGCAACATGAATTTTATCTGCTTTTCTTTATGTGATACAGTGGTTTTGGGTGTGATAGGATGGGGTTTGATGTGATACGAGGGTTATTTCATGTTACATAAGGGGGTTTTTATATGACTTGATGGGTTTTTTATGTGACACAACAATTCTTTATGGGACACACCATTTTCCTTATGGGACACACCATTTTCTTTATGGGACACACCATTTTCCTTATGGGACACACCATTTCTTTTATGGGACACACCATTTCTTTTATGGGACACACCATTTTCCTTATGGGACACACCAGTTCTTTTATGGGACACACCATTTTCCTTATGGGACACACCATTTCTTTTATGGGACACACCATTTTCCTTATGGGACACACCATTTTCCTTATGGGACACACCAGTTTCCTTATGGGACACACCATTTCTTTTATGGGACACACCATTTTCCTTATGGGACACACCAGTTTCCTTATGGGACACGAGGTGCTACCTTGTGTTTTCTCCCCTATTTGGGTCTGCCCAGAAGAAACCCAAGCTGCTGACAACTGAAACCTCCACCACTTGTATTTTTGCTCACTTTTACTCATCTAATTTCTGAACATTCAAAAAGGCACTAAGCAATTCAAGCTTCCCAGCTTTAAAAATGTCCCTCAGCATTCAGGAGTCCCTTCCATCAGGAGTTTAACACCCCCAAAAGCAGCCCAGTCCCTGAAATCCCAGGCTCAGGTGTACCATGGAATTCTTTACCATCAGTGAGCCATTCATGCTCCCATTAACACACGAAGCCACCAAATATTTCATTTTAACCCCTGGGGAACACCTGCAGAACGCAATAAATGGGATTTCAGCTTGGCAGGGTGGCGTGGCCGAACTCACAGCAGGTACTGCACGTTGTAGGTCACATCCTGACTTTCCTGGCTGCTCCAGAGCAGGTGGAATTGCATGTTCAGAGCCAGGACACTCAGGTTGGTGGCACACAGGAGGTCGTTCACTGCTCAGGGGAAAAGGGAACCCAAAGTTACCAAAAAACTTCATGGGAATGGGCATTTCTCATGTCAATAATGAAAACATAAAGATTATTCACTATACAGATTGCAAGTCACAGGGTGTGATATGCACAGTATCCTATCAAGGATTTAATTTAAAAAAATCAGTTAAGATCAATTCAGAAAAAAATCAAAGTACACAAATATTGAGAGGAGCAAAAATAAACTGGTTTGGGAATAACATGAGGAGAAAAATATATAAAATACACATCAGTATTTATTGTACTCTGTGATTTTTTGTTTTAATATTTTATTAAAATATAAATGTAACAATTACTTAATATTTTATTAAAATAATAAAAACTTGCATGTATCAGTTATTGTAATATTTTATTAAGATACACATGTATTATTTTAAAAATACATATGTATTCTCTTAACATTTTTAAAATACACAGGTGTGTATTAATTAATGGTTTTGTGTATAAAATAATTTTCATTTGCCATCAATTACTTACATTTTGATGTACCATCAACTCATTATGATGTACCACCCCTGTCCAATCTAATATTTGACTTTCTGCAGTTATTTTTTTTCCTAAAACAAACATCTAAAAGCAACTGCATAGCACAGAAAGAATTTAATTTTACATAACAAGGTGGCAAACTGCCCCCTCAAAGCCTTTCCTCAGCAGCTGTAACAATCAATTCACCAAGGATTACATAAAACCAGCATTTTTTAAAGCTGAAGTCAACTTTCTGTGCATTCACTGAGTGCCAAGTATCCCAGAGGCTTTTGGGGTTTGTTTGCCTCCTGATTCAGTCACTGATTAAAAAGAAGAGTTTTCCAAAGCACACAAAGAAGTTTTTGTTCCAAATTAATGTCCAAGTTTGCCTCATGGCAAAAACATTCTTGTACTATTAAAACTCTACCCTCGACATATTTTAAGTTGATTGAGAAGGGCAAATATATAATATATATATCATTTTTATACCCAACTGAGGAGGAATTTGGCCCCTCTGCCTATTCCTGCAGCTTCAGAAGCCCTGGCTGTTTAACAGAAGCCACCATTGGCAGGGAAGCTGATGTCCTGGGTACCTTTCTGGGTGGTTTTCACACAGCTGGTGGGGCTGAACAGGCCTTGCTTGCCCTCGCTGGGGAGATTTGCTTGGACTTTGAAGCAATAGGTGCTGTCTGGGGCAAGGTCATCAATGGTGTCCACAGGGAAAATCCTTCTGTTCTGGGGCTGGATGAACAAACACAAAGAGCCTGTGAGGGGAACTGTGCTTCCCCAGGAATATTTCAAATGATCATTTTGCAAGGTTTCAGCCCATTTGTGTCATACCCCTCCTAAAAATGTGGAATAGAGAAATAGGAGGGTGTTTGAGCTGCAGAAATCCTAAAGGGAAGTTTGCAGCTTAGCCAGTGACAGACAGGAACATTGTGGGCTCCTTTGCCATGGAAGTGGGGAGGGATTGGGCATGACCAGGAGCTCACCCCACAGACACCCCAGAATGCAGCAGGACATTGCCACCCCTGATCACCCAAACACTGCCCCCTCCTCTGCCTTTGGCTGTCACTGAACACACACAATTGTACTTCTGGGCCTTTTGCTCCTTTGGGGAGTGATCCCCAAATCCCAGGGGTGGGAGGAGCCCCCCAGGATCACCCAGTGCCACCCCAGCCCCACCAGCATCACCCAATCCCTGTCCCCAAGGCCACATCCAGACCCCTCTGGACAATTCTAGGGACTCCAAACCTCCCTGGGCAGCTCAGCCCAAGGCCTGACCACTCTGCCAGGGAAATTTTATTCTGATTTCAATCTGAACCTCCCCTGGTGCACCTTGAGGCCATTTCCTCTTGTCCTTTCCTCATTCCTGTGTTTCCCTCTGGCTGTGCCCTCCTGGCAGGGCCTTGTGCAGAGCCACGAGGGCCCCTGAGCCTCCTTTGCTCCAGCCCCAGCCCCTTCCAGCTCCCTCAGGGATTCTGCAGCCCCTTCCAGCTCCCTCAGGGATTCTGCAGCCCCTTCCAGCTCCTCAGGGATTCTGCAGCCCCTTCCAGCTCCCTCAGGGATTCTGCAGCCCCTTCCCAGCTCCCTCAGGGATTCTGCAGCCCCTTCCAGCTCCCTCAGGGATTCTCCAGCCCCTTCCAGCTCCCTCAGGGATTCTCCAGCCCCTTCCAGCTCCCTCAGGGATTCTGCAGCCCCTTCCCAGCTCCTCAGGGATTCTGCAGCCCCTTCCCAGCTCCCTCAGGGATTCTGCAGCCCCTTCCAGCTCCCTCAGGGATTCTGCAGCCCCTTCCCAGCTCCCTCAGGGATTCTGCAGCCCCTTCCCAGCTCCTCAGGGATTCTGCAGCCCCTTCCCAGCTCCCTCAGGGATTCTGCAGCCCCTTCCAGCTCCCTCAGGGATTCTGCAGCCCCTTCCCAGCTCCTCAGGGATTCTGCAGCCCCTTCCCAGCTCCTCAGGGATTCTCCAGCCCCTTCCAGCTCCCTCAGGGATTCTCCAGCCCCTTCCAGCTCCTCAGGGATTCTGCAGCCCCTCCAGGTCCTTTCTGAAGTGATGAATTTGATCTGATCTCCTGAAAGAACACCAATTGCCCTTTGATCCCTGCCCTAATTGAGATGACTCTCACTTCCCTGAAAAAGATAAAAAAGGCAGAGTTTCTGCCCTGCTCCTCACAGGAGAGCTCTGGGTGCTCTGCAGGACACACATGCTGCCTTGGAAACCAGCTCACAATGGCAACACCTCAAAAAAGTCCCTGGATCAGGGCAGCCCCAATAAAACAATCCTGTGGTAAGAACAAAATCATCCCACCAGGAAAAAAACACCTCACCCAACTTTCAAACACACAGGAGCACTTACACAGTGACAGAAGCAAACAATTCCATTTCAGAGCACGAATTAAAGTCCGTCTCTGGCAGTTCTGGTAAGGTTAAATAACAAAAAGAAGTGCTCATACCTGAGCATGTGAGGAGTTTTCCCAGAAGACCAGGTTATATTTAAAAGTCAGGTCATTGATCCACATTTTTTTCCTCTGATTTGCTTCTGGAGGAGAAACCATAACTTTTACAACTCCATTTGTGGACTGCAATTCCAGTCCTGGAGGACCAATCTGAGCTGCAAATATGGAAAGAAAAAAGAAGCATTAAACATCTCTACTTTGAGAAAATACACCCCAAAAGTGGTTTCAATAATAAACCTAAAATACCTGCCTATGCTATCTTATTTTTAATTCTTTTGAATAATCACCTACAGGATCTTAAGTTTTCATTGACTCAGGCAGTTTCCAAAAGAAATTTAACCTAACAACCAACTACCATCACCAGCTTCTAAAAGCAGTTAAAATTAAATATTACCAGCAAATGTTTTCCAAAAAATCAGTATAAATTATTCTAAAACCTGCAAGGCAGGGGATTTAGCTCAGTCCAATAAATGCAATTTCAGAGAAAGGATTCAGTACCACTGGAACTGCTGAAGAACCAAACTTCCCAAAAATGGGGTTCTTGGGGCAATCTGGTCTATGGAGGGTGTTCCTGCCCATGGCAGGGGATGGGATGGGTTTTAAGGTCTCTCCCAATCCAGACCAGTCTGGGATTCTACAAAAATCTACTGTCAAAAACGACTTTTCCAATAAATAATCTGGGAAAACACACAGTGACAGGAAATTCAGCCAGGAAACCAGCACCACCTGGAACAGTTTTCCCTTTCCAGAAAAGAGAGAATTGCAGCATTCCATGACCTGCAGATGCCTGATCTCATGTTCCTGTTGGGAAACTCCCCCTGTCCTGCTGTTACCAGCAGTGGAAACCACACGTGGTTTTTCCACAATCCCTCATTCCTGACTGGGAAGGACCTTAAACCTCATCCCATCCCACCCTGCCATGGCAGGGACACCTCCCACTGTCCCCAGTGTCCAGCCTGGCCTTGGGCACTGCCAGGGATGCAGGGGCAGCCCCAGCTGCTCTGGGCACCCTGTGCCAGGGCCTGCCCACCCTGCCAGGGAACAATTCCTCATTGCCCAGATCCCACCCAGCCCTGCCCTCTGGCACTGGCAGCCATTCCCTGGGTGCTGTCCCTCCATCCTTGTCCCCAGTCCCTCTGCAGCTCTCCTGGAGCCCCTCAGGCCCTGCCAGGGGCTCTGAGCTCTCCCTGCAGTTCAAAGTGTCCCTGCAAACCCTGAGCTCGTACCGACTTGCTCTGGCACCATCTCCAGCACCTGGGACCACGGGGACACCAGCGGCCCAGCCTGGGCCCTCACACGCACGTAGTGGGCATCGTAGTACTCCAAGATGGCTGAGGAGAAGTCACAGCTCGTGCCAGCCACAGCCTGGCACCCTGGCAGCTCCTGCCAGCCCGTGGGCTCCAGCTCCGGCCTGCGGGACAGAGAACAGCCCGGGTTAAATAGTGGCCCCAGAAGAAACACCCCAGATAAACAATACCCCAGGAGAAACACCCCAGATAAACAATACCCCAGGAGAAACACCCCAGATAAACAATACCCCAGGAGAAACAATACCCCAGGAGAAACAATACCCCAGGAGAAACAACAGCCCAGGAGAAACAACAGCCCAGGAGAAACAACAGCTCCAGGAGAAACACCCCAGATAAACAATACCCCAGGAGAAACAACAGCCCCAGGACAAACACCCCAGATAAACAATACCCCAGGAGAAACAATAGCCCCAGAAGAAACATCCCAGATAAATAATACCCCCGATAAACAATAGCCCAGGAGAAACAGTACCCCAGATAAACAATACCCCAGATAAACAATACCCCAGGAGAAACACCCCAAATAAACAATACCCCAAGAGAAACACCCCAGATAAACAATACCCCAGGAGAAACACCCCAGATAAACAATACCCCAAGAGAAACACCCCAGATAAACAACAGCCCAGGAGAAACAACAGCCCCAGGAGAAACACCCTGGAATAAATAATACCCCAGGAGAAACAATATCCCCAGGATAAACAACACCCCAAGAGAAACACCCCAGATAAACAATACCCCAGGAGAAACAACAGCCCCAGGATAAACAACACCCTCAGGAGAAACACCCTGGAATAAAATCCAGCCCAGGAAAAAAAACAGCCCCAGGATAAACAACACCATGCGAGAAACAGCCCGGATTAAACAACAGCCCCAGGATAAACAACAGCCCCAGGAGAAACACCCTGGAATAAACAACAGCCCAGCATAAACAACACCCCCAGGACAAACAGCCTGGGATAAAGAATACCTCCAGGAGAAACAACAGCCTGGGATAAACAGCCCAGATTAAACAACAGCCTGGGATCACCAACAGCCCCAGGACAAGCAGCCTGGGATCCCCAGCCTGTGACACTCAAGGCTCACTCCTTAGCATTGGGACAAGTTGAGTAAGGGGCAGCAGGGACAGTTCCAGCTCTGGGCTGCCTGGCAACTGCCAGAAGCACACACTGACTGCAACAACCTCAGGAACCTGCTCAGGGCATGTCATGGTGATTGTACATATTCAACCTTCCCTTGAATTTACATGCTCCAGGAATTCTTGATCTTAGTTTGACCCATGATTTCATCTTCTCAGAGCACAATGCACATGGGATTTGGAGAGTTTTGTATTTTATTTCCTCACAGATGGCCTTTTCGGAGTTTGGTATTTTATTTACAAACAGGATTTTGAGAGTTTTGTATTTTATTTCCTCACAAGGCCCCTGGTCTGTGGTCTGACAGTTACTGCTAGCCCAAGGAGAGGCAGTAGACTTTTCTTTGCTCTTTTGGTGCTATTTGCCTGGTTTTTCCAATGTTTTCTTATCACACAGAATTCTAGCCAGTTTTACAAGTACTTTCAATCAATATTAGCTATTTCACTATCGAATAGGTATTTCACTATTGTCAGTTAGTTACAAAAATAAAGGCATTAATTATTATTTCACAACTACAATCATTATTTCATTAATTTAATTTTTATTTTAATTTCAATATCATTACTATTAATATATTAATACAAAATAATAAGTTGTTATATTCATTACTATTATTATTGTCATTATTATTATTATTTTTTCACTACTACAATTACTTCTGCAGAAGTTAATGTTATAATACACAGTGCATAATATTTTGCAAAGCCTAAACTATAATATATATTTATTACACTAAGATATACAATCCACACAGGGATTAGAGTATTAACTATAAAAGGCTGACAAATTATACTGTATCAAAAGCAGTTAAAAAGAGATTACAAACTGTACTCCATCAAGATAATTTACAAAAGCCAATAATAACAAAATACAATAACTATATAGTTATTTATAAAACATCCCAGGATAAAGAGCCTGGGATAAATCCAACCCACAACCACTGAAATTATTCTTATTTTCTTCTTAACTTTAATAAACATCACCCCTTTTCATGCTGCTTTATCAGCAGTGCAATCAGTGTTATCTCCTTATAAATTATCCTACAAGTGCCAGAACACAGAATTACATCCTCAGGATTATTACATTCCCTAGCCTGGCAAAGATTTTATAATTCATGGGAAGGAATTTTAAAGTCTTGACAAAAGTGGTTACAGGAGCATAAAACCAGCAGAACTCCACTAATCATAACATGAGGCAGGAATGGAAATAAAGGGAAAATAAAAAACACAGAGGGGAAAAGTGGAGCTCAGCAATAATCAGCTTTTCAGCAGCTCTTTTTTAATCAACACACATCCACACCTCAGTGAAGAAAGAGATTTATAGAGACATTTAAAATGTCCTGGCCAGAAAAAGGAGGCACAGACTTGAAGCAGTAATTGTTTATCCTCAGCTCCTACCTTGTCTTTCAGAACAGTCTGATATTCTTTAAAATAAATCTACTTTCAAAGCAGCTGTTCTTATCTACATATTGGAAAATAAGAGCTATTTATTTAAAACTGAAAATCCCAGAATGGTTTGGGTTGGGAGGGACCGTAAAGCCCATCCTGCTCTACCCCTGCCATGGGACCTTCCATGATCCCAGGTTGCTCAGAATTTCACCAAATTTATCTCAGAAATGCTTTTCAGTATTTACTTATAGGAAAGTGCCACAAAATGCCTGTGCTAATATGTGCAAAAGAACTGGGATATGGAACAACTGAAGGAAACCAAGGAAATATTTAAGAACAAACCTTAAACTGTTTTGTCTGGGCATTAAACTTGCAGCTGAGAAATGTTAATGAACTCTGAGAAATTAGTTGAAAATTATACTGAAAATTCCCTCAAATCCTCTGTGTGTGGCCACAGCTACAGAAACCAAACAAACCAGACTAAATTTAGGAAGGACATTGAGGCTCTTGAGTGCAGCCAGAGGGGCAAACGAGGCTGGAGAGGGAGCACAAACCCTGTGAGGAAGCCCTGAGGGAGCTGGGGGTGCTCGGCCTGCAGAAAAGGAGACTCAGGGAGAGAGAGGGGCCCTCAGCCCTGCCTGTCCCTGTGTCTGTCCCTGGCTGTCCCAGGAGCAGGGAGCTCATTCTGTCCCTGCACTGCTGAGGGCACACCTGGAGTCTGTGCCCAGCTCTGGCCCCTCAGGTTGGGAAGGACCTTGGGACACTGAGCACATCCAGAGGGGCAAATGAGGCTGGAGAGGGGCTGGGAACACAAACCCTGTGAGGAGCCCTGAGGGAGCTGGGGGGGCTCGGCCTGCAGAAAAGGAGACTCAGGGCTGCCCCCATGGCTCTGCACAGCTCCTGAAAGGGGCCTGTGCTCACCTGGGGCTGGGCTCTGTCTGCAGCAGCACTGACACACCCAGAGCACACAGCCTCGAGCTGCACCAAGGGAAATACAGGCTGGAGAGCAGGGAAAAGGTTTTTCCAGCCAGGGTGAGAAAGTTCTGGAATGGCTGCCCGGGGAGGGGGTGGAGTCCCCATGCCTGGGTGTGTTTAACAGAGCCTGGATGTGGCACTGGGGGCCAGGGTTTGGTTGGGGCTGGGCTGGACTCGATGGCCTTGGAGGTCTCTCCCAACCTGGTCATTCTGGGATTCTGTAAATAAACCTGAATTCCACTTCCAAGTGTGCCCACAGATCTCCTGCTGGAACCCTGCTGGTGGTTCAGCATTAGCAGCAAGCTCTGTGTGATAAATAACCAGATTTATAAATACCCTGCCAGCAGTGAGACAAACCTGGGCCAGCAGCAGCAGGAGCCAGGGGTGGCTGCAGGGGTGGCACTGACCACTGGAACAGGGCTGGGAATGTCACCCTGGGGTCATGTCCCAGTGCCAGGAGCAGCCAGGGATGGCACTGACCACTGGAACAGGGCTGGGAATGTCACCTGGGGTCACTCCCCCTGTACCCCAGTGCCAGGGATGGCACTGACCACTGGAACTGGGCTGGCAATGTCACCCTGGGGTCACTGCCCCTGTACCCCAGTGCCAGGGATGGCACTGACCACTGGAACTGGGCTGGGAATGTCACCCTGGGCTCAGTGCCCCTGTACCCCCAGTGCCAGGGATGGCTCCAGGGATGGCACTGACCACTGGAACTGTGCTGGGAATGTCACCTGGGGTCACTCCCCCTGTACCCCAGTGCCGGGGATGGCACTGACCATTGGAACTGTGCTGAGAGTGTCACCCTGGGCTCAGTGCCCCTGTACCCCCAGTGCCAGGGGTGGCTCCAGGGATGGCACTCACCATTGGAACTGGGCAGAGAATGTCACCCTGGGCTCAGTGCCCCTGTACCCCAGTGCCAGGGATGGCACTGACCACTGGAACTGGGCAGAGAATGTCACCCTGAGGTCACTGCCCCTGTAATCCCAGTGCTGGCACCCAGGGATGGCACTGACCACTGGAACTGTGCTGGGAATGTCACCCTGGGCTCAGTGCCCCTGTACCCCAGTGCCAGGGGTGGCTCCAGGGATGGCACTGACCACTGGAACTGTGCTCAGAATGTCACCCTGGGCTCACTCCCCTGTACCCCAGTGCCAGGGATGGCTCCAGGGATGGCACTGACCATTGGAACTGGGCTGGGAATGTCACCCTGGGGTCACTGCCCCTGTACCCCCAGTGCCAGGGATGGCACTGACCACTGGAACTGGGCTGAGAATGTCACCTGGGGTCACTGCCCCTGTACCCCAGTGCCAGGGATGGCACTGACCACTGGAACTGGGCAGAGAATGTCACCCTGGGCTCAGTGCCCCTGTACCCCAGTGCCAGGGATGGCACTGACCACTGGAACTGTGCTCAGAATGTCACCCTGGGCTCACTGCCCCTGTACCCCAGTGCCAGGGATGGCACTGACCACTGGAACTGTGCTGGGAATGTCACCCTGGGCTCACTGCCCCTGTACCCCAGTGCCAGGGGTGGCTGCAGGGATGGCACTCACCATTGGAACTGGGCAGAGAATGCCACCCTGGGCTCAGTGCCCCTGTAGTCCCAGCTCAGGGTGAAGTTGGTGTTCACCACGTGCACCTGCACGTTCTCGGGGCTCGCCAGGCTGCTCTGCCCTAGGAGAAACCAGCAAGCACAGCAAGCAAATGTTACAATCAGAAGAAAAGAAAATAAAGAGATAAAATGAAAATAAAATGGTAAAATAAAATATTACAATAAAAAGCAAACAAAATATTAGGATGAAATTAAGATAAGATATTACAATAAAAAGCAAACAAATATTAAGATAAAATGAAAACAAAATGCTAAAATAAAGTATTACAATAAAAAGCAAATAAAATATTAATATCAAAATTAAGATAAAATATTACCATAAAAAGAAATTAAAATATTACAGTAAAATTAAAATAAAATGTTAAAACAAAATAGAATAAAAAGCAAATAAATTATTAGGATACAATGAAGATAAAATATTACAAGAAAAGCAAAGAAAATATTAAGATAAAATTAAAATAAAGTTAAACATAAAAGGAAGTATTACAATAAAAAGCAAATAAAATATTAGGATACAATGAAGATAACATATTACAAGAAAAAGCAAAGAAAATATTAAGATAACTTTAAAACAAAATGTTAAAATAAAATTAAGCATTATGATAAAGAGCAAATAAAGTACAAGGATGAAATTAAAATAAAATATTAAGATAAAAAGCAAATAAAAGATTAAGATAAAATTGAAGTACAATATTACTTCATAAAATTACTTAATGTTTTTAATTAAGTAATTAATTTACTTAATTCATTACTTAATAAAATCAAAAATAAAATAATAGTGATTAAAATAAATACAATAAAATAAAGTAAAATGAAAATAAAATAAATAAATAAAATAAAAAGTAAAAAGCAAAAAATAAAATAGATATAGAATTAAAATAGAAAACAATCAAAACGAATTAAAATAAAAAATACATCAAATAAGTAAAACACAATAAAATACAATATTAAAATAAAAACTTTAGTAATAATAAAAATTAAAACAAAGTACAATCAAATTTAAATATAATGAAATAAAATAAATAAAAATTAAAATTAATTTTAAAAACAAATTAAAAACTAAACTAAACTAAAATACACCTCTTAGCTTTGACATTCTATTTTATCTGGTTCTATTTTATCTGAAGCCATTTATTAATGACTTCCCAACGGTCACAATTTCTGAGCCACATCTGAAATTGCTGACTGGGATCAGTCTGGGATTTGATGGCACGAGGAGCAAACCAGAGCCACGAAATCCCATTTCAGCTGGGCACCGACGGCTTCTCCTGGACCTGCCTTTGGGACAGGCTCTGCATCACAAACCAAATTTATTTTTCTACACAAGGTCCTGCCTACAAAGGGAATGTGTGGAAAAGCAGAATGACCGAATTCTGCAAAATCCTTTTGGAGAATTAAGTTGGAGCCACAGGATTTTGGGAAATAACTCCTGAAAGCACAAAACCATGAAAGCCAAATAATTCAATAAACCCTCGTGGCTCCCACCACAGAATTCATTCCCACAAGGCAGGAATTTGTTGCTCTTCTGACAGAGCAGCACAAACCCAGAGAATGCCAAAGGACATTTGCTCAGAAAATAAGAAAACAAAGGAAAAACCAGATTTCCCCCCAGATATTTATCCAACAGAGGGTTACAATTCAGCCAAAACCCTTTGTGACAACGAGGGCCCCACAGACTCCAACTGATAAAAGCACTACTGCATTCCAATGATCAGAGTACTTTTGTTTGCCTTGGGTAGGAATTCAAATATTTAATGTGTCCCATCTTTTCAAATCCTTAATTTACAGAGCAGAACTCCCTGTCAGACCTCAGGGGGCCAGATGGCAAAAAGGAGGAAGATCCTGTTGGTATCCATGTTCTGAGCAGAGACTTTCTGTGTTTTAACCCAGCCTGTGCTTTGTGCAGCTGGGAAATACCCCAGGAAAGTCATTTTCAACACAGCTCCCAACCAAGAGAAAGCTGAATGGCTGAAGCCATTCCTGAAGTTTTCCTTTTAAGCCAAATTTCAGCTTCCCGAAGGAATTTTATTGTTCTCTTTTGTATTCATTCCAAACGTTTCAGCTTGCTTGAAGCAGTGTAAAAAAATCACAATAAACTGGCTGAGATTAATTAATGGAGGTCTAATTTATGAGACATGACCTGATCTTTTTCTTTTCCTTCTAACCAGCACTGCTGTGCCCTGATACTTTTGGGGTTTCTACAAACACCCAACAAAACAATGCTGTGTAATTTATGGGTAGAAGTTTGTGGTTTTCTCTGATATTTTAACCCTCCTCTCTTTGCCTGCACATTTTCCTGTTCAACACTACTGCAATGGTTCCTGGAGTAGTGATCCAGTTTCTCCCAACAGACAGGAATATGTGATCCACCCTTTCAGGTATTTCCTTATTTCTAATGAGTTTTGCGCCTGCTTCCCTAAATTAATTCCACAAATCATTAATTTCCCAATGAACACTATGCAGAAAGGAAGGAGAAAACTCAGTGACGTTTAATCAGCAGGGAAATTTTGTGATTTAGGTAGTAACTTGATAGGCAAAAAAAGCCTAAAAATCAACATTTCTTCCTGGCTTATTTTATTAATGATTTAAAGCCAGACACTTAACACTAATTCCCGTTTGTCCACTTGAGCATGATGACACTTTGGTTCTGAGAAACCATTATAAGGGATTAGACTTGTGTGGAAACAAGAGATGAAAAACCAGAAATGCTTTTAGCACATCTGCCCATCTCTTTCCCCTGTCAAATTCAACCAAACCAAACCAACCCAAACTGTTCCAATACACAAAAATTACTGCTTCGCTCAGGAGATGTTCAGCAACGCCGACAGTTAAAAATAATGATGATTATATAACAAAATCTATTCAGCAACAGAAGAAAGCAAGAAATGGCAACAGAGCAAAGCACAGAGTCAGGGGAAATCCCTGAGGAGCACATGATGCTCGATGCTTACGACATCCCTGGGTGCAGGAGCCAGCGGAAAATTGCAGTCAACATTTCAGCAGAAGGAGGAAGAGGAGGCCCCTTAGGTGTGACACCAGCAAAGGCTCTGAAGGGCCCTGATAAGCAAAGAAACTCAGGGCCAGAGCTTCACCCTGGAGCAGCAGCACAGGGAGCAGCTGGGCTTGGCCCAGGGGAAGGACACTGAGGCAGGGCCATTGGAATTCCAGAGAGAGAATCATCCCCTGGGTGGGATCTCAGAGCCCACCCAGCCCCAGTGCCCAGCCTGGCCTTGGGCACTGCCAGGGATGCAGGGGCAGCCCCAGCTGCTCTGGGCACCCTGTGCCAGGGCCTGCCCACCCTGCCAGGGAACAATTCCTCATTGCCCAGATCCCACCCAGCCCTGCCCTCTGGCAGTCTAAAACCATTGGGCCATGTCCTGTCACTCTCTGCCTGTACAAGCAGTCCCTCTGCCCTCTTTTGTAATGCTTCGCAATCCTTCCTCTTCCAGCAACAAGTTTTGGGCAATAGTTTGTTTTTTGCTGTGTAAGGACAAAAGACAAGGCACAAGCTCCCTCCCTCTGAGCCAAAACCCCCATCCTGCCATTCCACCTCTCATTTTCTCATTTATCCTTTAGGCTCTGCCAGACTATGACTTCGAAGCCAAACAACGGGAATCCAAAGGTGTTTCACCCACAGCGGCTGCAGCCGCTGCAATTCACCTGGAACGGCTGGAACTGGTGTGGAGGAGAGGGACGGTCCCCAGGGGAATGGGGACAGGAGCCAGGGAATGGCTCTCAGGGCTGGGTGGGATCTTGGCAATGAGGAATTGTTCCCTGGCAGGGTGGGCAGGCCCTGGCACAGGGTGCCCAGAGCAGCTGGGGCTGCCCCTGCATCCCTGGCAGTGCCCAAGGCCAGGTTGGACACTGGGGCTTGGAGCAGCCTGGCACAGTGGGAGCTGTCCCTGCCACGGCAGGGTGGGCACTGGGTGGGCTTTGTGGTCCATCCCAACCCAAACCCAGCTGGGATTCCATGACAGCCATGCAAACACGACACATCCTCACCGACACCGTTATTCCGCCCCGCATCCTCGCAGAGCTCCGGGACCGCAGCGGGACCCGCGCCCCGCTCCCCTCTCGGCCCCAGGGAGGAGGCTCCGTACCGGCCTCGCTCCCTGAGGACCCCGGACCCACCTGCGCAGGGTAGCGGTACCAGCAGCAGGGGCAGCACGGCCGCCAGCCAGAGCCCGCCCGGCACCCACAGCCGCCGCCGCCGCTCCGCCGTCCATCCATCCCCGGGCTCCTCCGTCCATCCATCCCCGGGCTCCTCCGGCTCCGCCGCCCCTCCAGACCCCGGCCCCGCCATCCAGGGCAGCGCTGCCGGAAGCGCCGGCGACGGCGCCTGCGCGGAGCGGCCCGGCCGCTGCAAGGGGCGGTCGAGGTTGTGTGAGGGAAGTCAGGGCCGTGAGGGGCGGTCAGGGCTGTGCGAGGGCGGTGTCGGAGCTTTGTCAGGGTTGTGTGAGGGCGGTCAGGGTTGTGTGAGGGCGGTCCGAGTTGTGTCGGAGCTGTGAGGGGCGGTCACCGCTGTGAGGGGCGGTCGAGGTTGTGTGAGGGCGGTATCGGAGCTGTGTCAGTGCGGTGTGAGGGCAGTATGAGGGCTGTGTTAGGGCTGTGCCGGGGCTGTATGAAGGCGCTCTGAGGGCGCTCAGGGCGCTCTGAGGGCGATATCGGGACTCTCGGCCCCTCCGGGCGCTCTCGGTGCCGCCCCAGGCCCTGGCCGGTGTCACAAAGTGACAGCACAGCCCCAGCTGGGGACACACGCGGCGATCACCGGCCGTACACTGCCCTTGGCACAAACCCAGGGTCACGGAGCTGCACCAGGGAGAGCTCAGAGCCCCTGGCAGGGCCTGAAGGGCTCCAGCAGAGCTGCAGAGGGACTGGGGACAAGGATGCAGGGACAGCACCCAGGGAATGGCTGCCAGTGCCAGAGGGCAGGGCTGGGTGGGATCTGGGCAATGAGGAATTGTTCCCTGGCAGGGTGGGCAGGCCCTGGCACAGGGTGCCCAGAGCAGCTGGGGCTGCCCCTGCATCCCTGGCAGTGCCCAAGGCCAGGCTGGACACTGGGGACAGTGGGAGGTGTCCCTGCCATGGCAGGGGTGGCACTGGGTGGGATTTAAGATCCCTCCCAACCCAAATCATTCCATTATTCTCTGATTGTCTGGGGAGGGAGGAATCTCTCTTTAGCTGCAGTTTGTCCATTTCTCAAATGCTGAGTGAGCATTAAATGCAGTGAGTGTTACAGCCCCTGAAGTGGGGCTTGGGCTCAGCTCCCTTTTGCCAGCCACAAGTTCTGACCACAAGATTAGAGAGCTCCTCTTTTTTTGTTTCATATTTTCCATGGGCCTGCCCAGCTGCAGGCTTGGGGAGTAAAGTCAGGTGTTCACCTTTCACTTCCCACCCCTCAGACACAGACTCCACAGTGGGCAGACCAATGGTTTCAGAGAGGAGGATTTGAAACTCTGGTGGGCAAAGGTCTGTGCCCTCAACATCCTGGCTGTTGTAATCAGGACAGGCTTTGCTTCTTAAGGAGAACACAGACTGACTTTTGGATAAAAATGTTCCTCACTGCTGCTGCCTGTTGTGCCATGGGGTGCTGCACATCTGCTGATCTCACATCCCAGAATCCCGGAATCCCAGGATGGCTGAGGCTGGCAGGGACCACAGAGGGTCCCTGGTGCCACCTCCCTGCTCCAGCAGGGCCATCCCAGAGCAGAGGGCACAGGGTGGGCCCGGGTGGCTCTGGAACGTGCCAGGAGGAGACCCCAGCCCCTCTCTGGGCTCTGCTCCAGCTCGGGCCCTGCCCAGGGCAGAAGTTGTGCCCCCTGTGAGGGAATTGCTGGGCTCAGGCCCTGCCCGTGGCTCTGGGGCCATTGCTGGGCCTGGAGCAGAGCCTGGGCCTGCTCTGAGCTCTGCACACAGGGACAGACACAGGGACAGACACAGGGACAGACACAGGGACAGCCACAGGACAGACACAGACACAGGGACAGGCAGGGACAGACACAGGGACTGCCAGGGACAGGCAGGGACAGACACAGGGACAGACACAGGGACAGACACGGGGACAGACACAGGGACAGCCAGGGACAGACACAGGGACAGACACAGGGACAGCCAGGGACAGACACGGGGACAGACACAGGGACAGACAAGGGACAGACACAGGGACAGCCAGGGACAGCCAGAGGGACAGACACGGGGACAGACACAGGGACAGACACGGGGACAGACACGGGGACAGACACAGGGACAGACACAGGACAGACACAGGGACAGACATGGGGAAAAGCACAGGACAGACAGGGACAGACACAGGGACAGACACGGGGACAGACACAGGGACAGACACGGGGACAGACATGGGGATAGACAGGGACAGACACAGGGACAGACACAGGGACAGACACAGGGACAGACACGGGGACAGCCAGGGACAGACACGGGGACAGACATGGGGACAGACACGGGGACAGCCAGGGACAGACACAGGGACAGACACAGGGACAGACACAGGACAGACACGGGGACAGATACAGGGACAGGGACAGGACAGAGACAGGACAGACACGGGGACAGACACAGGACAGACACGGGGACAGGCACAGGGACACACCCAGGACAGACACAGGGACAGCCAGGGACAGACACAGGACAGACACAGGGACAGACACGGAGACAGACACAGGACAGACACAGGACAGACACAGGGACAGCCAGGGACAGACACAGGGACAGACACAGGGACAGCCAGGGACAAACACGGGGACAGACACGGGGACAGACAGGGACAGACACAGGGACAGACACGGGGACAAGCACAGGACAGACACAGGGACAGACACAGGGACAGACACAGGACAGACACAGGGACAGACACAGGGACAGACACAGGGACAGACACAGGGACAGACCCAGGACAGACACAGGGACAGACACAGGGACAGACACAGGGACAGACACAGGGACAGACACAGGGACAGACACGGGGACAGACACAGGACAGACACAGGGACAGACCCAGGGACAGACCCAGGACAGAGCCAGGCCCAGGCAGGGCTCAGCCCCTCTCTCTCCCTGGGCCCCTCTCCAGCTGAGCAGCCCCAGCTCCCTCGGCCTCTCCTGGGCACGGAGCTGCTCCAGGCCCCCAGGATTGTAGAAATTGTGATGTTTGCCCAATTATGGCATCACAAAAAAACCCAAACAATATTAAAAATAGTAGCAATTTTAATTGAATAGTCAAAATAAAAAAATATCAAATTGGATACAATATAATTCGATTAAAATAAGGGATAATTTGGTTCCAATAATAGCTCATAAGCAAACGATAACTACAGGGTATGGAGGGCAGGGTTCAGTGACCCTTGCCACCTCACCTACGAGCTTGCCCAGAGAAGATTCTTCCTTATATGCCATGTGTCAGTGCCATCTCCTCCCATTTTCAGTTTGTCATATCTCTATCTCCGCCCTCTACCACCCTTATCACTCGGTTTGGTGGTCACACAAGTCTTTGGGGGTCGTTTTGGATGAAGACCTCTCCTCTTCCTCTTTGTCCTTTAATTCACCTTTGGGTTACACATGCACACCAAGCCAGTACAATGGGAGCCAAGACTAACGTACCACTGCATCTGCATATCAAGGCAATAAATCCCTTATAATTAGCATTTTCTGGGACACAAACAGGTTTTGCTCATTTTTAGCAACTGTATCTTCAGCTTCTTTCCTGTGGTCCTTGAGAACATCTGCTGGGAAGGGGGGTGGGTGGAGCCCCTCCTTTCCCTTTCTTCTTTGGCATTACAACTTTTTAACTATTTTATTATTCCCAAATGTTAATTACTGTATCAATATTGATTACTGTTTCAATTTTTATCAGCACGAATCATACCTATTTATCACAAAATCAATCCGTGATTTTAGCAGTGTGTGAGGGGCATTGCTGAGCCTGTAGAGATCAATGCATGGTTTAACAGTGTGTGAGGGGCATTGCTGAGCCTGTAGAGATCAATGCATGGTTTAACAGTGTGTGAGGGGCATTGCTGAGCCTGCAGAGATCAATGCATGGTTTAGCAGTATTGCTGAGCCTGTAGAGATCAATGCATGGTTTAGCAGTGTGTGAGGGGCATTGCTGAGCCTGCAGAGATCAATGCATGATTTTAGCAGTGTGTGAGGGGCATTGCTGAGCCTGTAGAGATCAATGCATGGTTTAACAGTGTGTGAGGGGCATTGCTGAGCCTGCAGAGATCAATGCATGGTTTAACAGTGTGTGAGGGGCATTGCCGAGCCTGCAGAGATCAATGCATGGTTTAGCAGTATTGCCGAGCCTGTAGAGATCAATGCATGGTTTAACAGTGTGTGAGGGGCATTGCTGAGCCTGTAGAGATCAATGCATGGTTTAACAGTGTGTGAGGGGCATTGCTGAGCCTGCAGAGATCAATGCATGGTTTAACAGTGTGTGAGGGGCATTGCTGAGGCACTGCCGGGCCTGAGGCAGCGTTGTTGTCACCTCCTGCCCCAAGAGCTGATAAGGAAACATGATTGTGGCATTTATTTATGGAACCACACCTCAGGGTCACCATTTGGAACCGAAACTGCTGAACCGGTCTGGCACCGCTAGAAACATTTGATAACCTATAAATATTTACAGTTTGTCTTCTGCTGAGTTTGAATGCAGCTTCCTCAGGGTGTCACAGAGCGAAGGAGCAGAGGCTGGTGCTGCCCAGGCTGTGGGGAGAGCAGTGCTATCTGCAGAGCACAGGCAGCCAGGGGGACACTTGTGTCCCTGTGCCATTGATGTCTGTCCCAAACCTCTCCTGTGACAGAGGAAAGAGGCCGGCGGGAGTTTGGGCTCTGCTGGGTTTATTTCTGTTGGCTGACACACAAAGCAGACATAATTTGGTGGTTTCTTCTCATGTCAGCTCTGGAACAGGATGAAAGGGGCAAATGGAGCATTTCATCTTGTGTGAAATTGGAGGAACAGCGCTCCAGGAAGGAAGGGCCCCAGGGAGCCCGGGGAGGGATCAGTTCTGTCTCCCCTTCCCAATGGATTTCTGTAATATCCCCTTCTCAGGCAATGTCACCTGTGGGGTTTTTGTTTGTTTGATCCTTGCCTTAGGAAGGAGAGCAGGACACCAGTTGGTTCATCATGGCCCACTTTATTGAAGAAAGTATCAAACACTTATACAGCAAATAATAAGCTTATGAATATTCTGTAAGCCAAGCAATCTATTGGTTAAACTATAGCATTAACTCATCCACATTCCTTTGGGCCTACGTTCTCTATCTCTCCTGCCTCACTGTCCATTTCTTTATCATATTCTGCAAGGATCAAGGACACATTATCTCACACCTGCAAGATTTGGAACTAACCATGGTCTTGTACTTTTCCATTCTCTATCCTGCTACAGACACAAAAAGGCCTCTGCCTGTCTCTGCCCTAGTTGGGACATCTTTCCCAAATTAATTCGGCTGTGTCCTCTCTCCTCAAGCCACTCTTTGACAAAACTCTCCACAGATCATCAGGAAACTTTCCTTGTCCCTGCTTTATTGCAGTCCTGTAACTGCTTCCAGCTCCCTCAGGGACACAGGTGATTCATCCCCCGCCCTCTGAGGCCTTTCCCATGTTTTAACACTGTCATTACCCTGCCGTCAGACTTCTGTCCCCAGACCACAAAACAGCATCTCCTCTCTGCCCCTTGTCCTCCTCCTGGCCCCCAGCCCTGCTCACAGCTCTGCACTGGGCAGAGCTCACACTCAGCAGAGCTGGAGAGCACAGGGATGGTCCTTGGGGTCAGCACTGCAATGATTTCCCCAGGCAGGTTTGGAGTCTCTGTCCCTGGGAGTGTCAGAGGGGTCTGCATGTGGCCTTGGGGACAGGGTTTGGGTGATGCTGGTGCTGGGGTGGCACTGGGTGATCTCAAAGGGCTCTTCCAGCCCTGATGATCCTGGGATTGGGTTTGGAAGGACAGAAGTGTCCGAGGTGCCATCGACCAGGCTGAAAGAGAGGAAAGCCTGGCATTGTTACAGCCTGTGTGCCTTCCAAAGGTGTCCTTTTGAGCACATCTGCAAGTTCCATCTTCATGGAGAATGTTCAGAATCCCAGAGTGGTTTGGGCTGGGAGGGTCCTCAGAGCCACCCAGTGCCACCCCTGCCATGGCAGGGACACCTCCCACTGTCCCCAGTGTCCAGCCTGGCCTTGGGCACTGCCAGGGATGCAGGGGCAGCCCCAGCTGCTCTGGGAATTCTCCAAGGCCTCCCCACCCTCTCAGGGAGGAAATTGTTCCTAATATCTGATCTAAACCTGTAATTTTTCAGTGTGAAGCCATTCCCTGTGTGCTGTCCCTGCATCCCCTGGCAATTGTCTCTCTCCAGCTTTCCTGGGGCTCCTCCAGGCCCTGCAAGGCCGCCCTGAGCTCAGCCCAAAGCTTCTCCTGTGCAGGTGAGCAATGCCAGCTGTGCCAGCCTTTCCTGCCAGCAGAGGAATATCCTGAAACTCATCCTGGTGCCACCCCTGCCATGGCAGGGACACCTCCCACTGTCCCCAGTGTCCAGCCTGGCCTTGGGCACTGCCAGGGATGCAGGGGCAGCCCCAGCTGCTCTGGGCACCCTGTGCCAGGGCCTGCCCACCCTGCCAGGGAACAATTCCTCATTGCCCAGATCCCACCCAGCCCTGCCCTCTGGCACTGGCAGCCATTCCCTGGGTGCTGTCCCTCCATCCTTGTCCCCAGTCCCTCTGCAGCTCTGCTGGAGCCCCTCAGGCCCTGCCAGGGGCTCTGAGCTCTCCAGGCTGGAATTTCACAGGGATCAGTGAGCTCTGCCCTGCTCAGGGGAGTTCCAGAGCTTGGTGCCACCCCTGGTTCAGCAGGGCTGAGACCCCAGCCCAGTGCAAACCCTCCTGGCAGGAGCCTGACCCAGGTGGGAGCACCAGGTCCCTCCCTGAGGAGCTCTAAGGCGGCTTCAGGAGCTGCCCCAGAGCCAGAGGGGCAGAGAGAGGGGTGGCAGTCAGGGAGCAGAGTTGGGTGGCTGCTGGCAGAGCTGATGGGGAAATGAAGAACTGAAGTTGCTCTCCAGGTTCTTGGGTGCTTCCTGCAGTGGGGAGCCCTGGGTTGGTGATGCTGGAGCCAGGATTTCCTCTCTCAGGCTTCCCCAGGGCTTCTCTCCCAGCTCTGTGATGCCATCATCATCATCATCATCACTGCATGCCCTCAGAGCCTGCAGTGATGGCCTGGGGGAATGCACAGTGAACCCCAGGAACTGCAGTCCCTGAGGAGGGGATATTTCCAGCACATTGCTCCCAGGTGGCCCCAGGCCTGTGGGTTATTCACAGCTCTTCCTGTAACGCTGCTCTCTGCAGCCCTGCTGTTCACAGCAGCACCATCTCAAGGGAAGGGCTTTGCTCTGCATCCCACTGATTTAATAGCAATGTTCTGGGATGATGGATCCTGGAAAATGACATTTTGCCAGGTGGTAATGGATCTTTCCCAATCTGCCTCAGATAAAAACAGGCGTGCAGTTACAAGCACAAGTGTTTCTGGTTAAGAATCAATTTAAAAGCTTTTCTAGAGCTTGGTATGGATTTTTGTGAAAGCCTCTGCTGTTCAGTGGGACTCGTTCTGGACTGGGGGGACCTGCTGGGCAGGGGAGACCCCAAAATTCCCAACAGGAGAGATGAAAATGTGCAGCTGGGGGTGGCTGTGTCCTGACCCCGGGTGCTCCTGGGTTCCTCTTTCTCCCTCCACTCCCATGACTGGAATTCTCTGAACTGCTCCTTCCTGCCTTCCCTCATTGCCCTCTCCTGGAATCTGTTTTGCTGACCACAAGCTCAGACTCTGCAGTTTCCCTATTCCTTAATCACCCCACTTTTCTTTGCATTTCAGGTCTGAAATCCTTTCCCAAGCGCTCCCAGGCCTTTGAGGGCTCTGTTTTCTCTCTGCCTTTGCCAGACCACGCCGTGCCAGGGTGAGCAGCCTCCAGCATCCCGCTGTACTTTCAGTTTGCATCAGCACACGGGCAAAGTTCACCTGATTTATTGACTTGTTGTCCCTGTAATGTCCACAAGCTCAGCTCAAGATGAACTCTCCTGTGAATTGCTGCTTCCCTCTGAATTATTGCTCCTCCTCTCAATTATTTCTGTCCTGTGGGGCCAGCAGAGGGGACAGGCCCCTTGTCCCCAGGCCTGGCTCATGTATGGCTCTCACAGGAGCTGTGGCACAGGAAGAGGCCTCTCACCTACAAAAGCTTTCCTGCCTGTGGGGCAGGAAGATTTCTGCAGCAAGCCAAAGCACACATCAGCCTGAAAACCACACCTGGGTTGATTTTAGCAGCCCCTAAATCCTGGAAGTGTCCAAGGCTGTGGGGCAGGGCTGCTCCCAGCCCCATCCAGCCTGGCCTTGGGCACTGCAGGGCTCCAGGGGCAGCCCCAGCTGCTCTGGGCCCCCTGTGCCATGATGTCCCTGCAGACACTGCCTCTGAACTCCCCATGTCCCTGGGACATCCCTGCTGTGCCCTGGTGTGCCCCAGCAGGAGCCTGCAGTGCACTGGCACAGCCTTATCTCTGCCTTATCAGCCCTCAGCAGGGCCTTGGGGGACTGATGGATCCCAGCCCTGACAGAACTGGGTGTCTGGATCCAGACCCAGGATCAGCATTCCCAGAGCAGCCTTGGGGACAGCTGCAGAAAGGCACCAATGAAACAAAATACCTTGGGAAAATTCAATTCAATCAATTCCATATTCCCCATGAAAGCAGAATGTGACCTGTTGGGAATTTAGCTGCTAGAGACTGGGAAATTACAAAGCCGTGGCTAATTCCAAGTCCTGCACCTGTAAGATAGCGTGTCCTTGGGCCTGGCTGTGGTAGGATAACAAACAGTGAAAGAGAGATGAGAAAAGAGAGATGGAACCCCTAAGGAATGAGGAAGAGTTCATGGTATAGTTTAACCAATAGATTGCTTGGCTTACAGAATATTCATAAGCTTATTATTTGCTGTATAAGTGTTTGATGCTTTCTTCAATAAACTGGACCTGTGATGAACCAGCTGGTGTCCTGGTCCCCTTCCTACGACAGTGACCCAAATGAAAAAGTGCAGAAAACCCAGGTACAGATTCCACAGAATCCCAAATCCCTGGGGCTGGCACAGCCCTGCCAGCCCATGCAGTGCCAGCTGTGCCCACCTTGTGCCCAGCCCAGAGCACTCAGTGCCACCTCCAGGGCACACCTGCAGGGATGGGCACTGCAAAGCTCCCTGGGCAGCCCCTGCCAAGGCCTGAGCTCCCTTTCCATGGGCAAATTGCTGCTGCTGTCCCAGCTGAGCCTGCCCTGGCCCAGCCTGAGGCCGCTCCCTCTGCTCCTGTCCCTGTTCCCTGGGAGCACAGCCCTGGATGTCCCCTCCTGGCAGGGACTTGGGGACACTGAGGGTCCCCTGAGCCTCCTCTGAGGGGAGCTGGGAGATGAAAATGGAGGGAATCAATTCCTGATTTCTTCCTGCCACCACTCCCAAAAAGTTGATATTTACCCATCAGTAACAAACATCAGCCCCAGAACCGTGCAATTCCCACATCAGGCAGAGACACCACTTCACTCCTGGAAGGTTCCTTTGGTGACAGAATTTAATTTCTCACTCTCACATTGGTGCAGTGACACAAACCCAGTGCCAAGGTCCCTCCCTGCCCAGTGCTGGGTCCAGCCTTCACCCACCTGTGCAGCTGGGGCTGGGTTGGGAGCAGGGACTCACAGCTCCCCGGATTTTTCAAATTAAGAATACACATCAGCAGATAATTAAAATGAACCTCATTTAACTCCCACTTCAGCTGCCAAGTTTCCCACAGACATCAGTTCATCCCACCCTAAAAACTTCACAACTTTGCACCAGGGAAGAATAAATTCCATAGAAAGATGATGCTAGTGGGGATATCCTTAAAAACACATCATTTCTCATTAGAAAAAAATAAACAGATCTTTTCTTAAAAATAAACCAGGTCTTTCCTTACAAAATACTATTTTCTTTTATAAACATTTTGATTAGTTTTTGTAATAAATAGTTCATGAAAGTTAAATTAATTAGCATTATATATAAATATGACATTTCCTTTTTAGTGTCATAATCAGTGCCAGAATTGCTACAGCTGCTCAGGAAGCCACAACCAGCAGTAGCAAAAGTTATGGATCATTTAATTCCTCATTTAGAGCCAAGTTTCTTGTACTTAAAAAAATAAAATGATTCTGTCAAAAGTCTGTGACGCCGTGTTTGCCTGTGGGGTTTTCCTGCTGGAAAGCAGCAATGAGACAAACCCAGAAGTCCAAGGAATAACGAGGAGGATATTGGGGCTTTTCCTGACTCCTGAGTCAGTGTCCTTGGGCAGAGTCCTGAGGGAGCTCTGCTGTCCTGCTGTCCCTGTCCCCAGCCCCTTCAGGGAGGGTTTGGGGGTGCTCTGCCATCACTGTCAGCTTGTCACAAACCAGGAGCTCTGCTGTCCTGCTGTCCCTGTCCCCAGCCCCTTCAGGGAGGGTTTGGGGGTGCTCTGCCATCACTGTCAGCTTGTCACAAACCAGCAGCTCTGCTGTCCTGCTGTCCCCATGCCCAGCCCCTTCAGGGAGGGTTTGGGGGTGCTCTGCCATCACTGTCAGCTTGTCACAAACCAGCAGCTCTTCTCGGGGAGGGAGAGGCTGGGGAGCACCGGGGGGTTTGCTCAGAAACTGGGAAACAAAGAGGAAATGAGCATTAGGTGTCTGCAGCTGCCCCGTCCTGTTTGCTCACAAACACTGGGGTTATCAAACAACACTGGGGCTATCAAACAACACTGGGGCTATTAACACTGGGGCTATTAAACAACACTGGGGTTATTAAACAACACTGGGGCTATTAATACTGGGGCTATTAAACAACACTGGGGCTATTAAACAACACTGGGGTTATTAAACAACACTGGGGCTATTAAACAACACTGGGGTTATTAAACAACACTGGGGTTATTAAACAACACTGGGGCTATTAAACAACACTGGGGTTATCAAACAACACTGGGGTTATCAAACAACACTGGGGCTATCAAACAACACTGGGGCTATTAATACTGGGATTATTAAACAACACTGGGGCTATTAATACTGGGGCTATTAAACAACACTGGGGCTATTAAACAACACTGGGGTTATTAAACAACACTGGGGCTATTAAACAACACTGGGGCTATTAAACAACACTGGGGCTATTAAACAACACTGGGGTTATCAAACAACACTGGGGTTATTAAACAACACTGGGTTATCAAACAACACTGGGCTATTAAACAACACTGGGGTTATCAAACAACACTGGGGCTATTAATACTGGGCTATTAAACAACACTGGGATATTAAACAACACTGGGGTTATCAAACAACACTGGGGTTATTAAACAACACTGGGGTTATTAAACAACAAACATTGGGATTGTTCTGCACACACCAAGTGGCTTTCCCAGGCCTTACAAGTCCCACAGGGCCAAGAGTGTCACATCCTCCCTAAAATCCTGTTCCAGGCCTGGGAGCAAGATGGAAGTGCCTCTCAAGAATAACCCCAGGGCTCGGAGTCTTTTTGGGACAGAAACTTGGGAAAATCAAAGTTTTGATTGGGAACAAACACCAAATGGTAACTGGGCTGTAGGGGAAGAGAGGTTTGGCAAGAACCCTCCCCTCTGGCACTGGGAGCCATTCCCTGGGTGCTGTCCCTGCAGGCCTCGTCCCCAGTCCCTGTCCAGCTCTCCTGGAGCCCTTCAGGCCCTGCAAGGCCACCATGAGGCCTCCCCAGAGCCTTTCCTTCCCCAGGCTGGGCAATCCCAGCTCTCCCAGAGCTGCTCCATCCCTCTGCTCACCCCAGTGCCCTCACTGAAACAATCCTGAACTGAATCTGGAATGAGAAACCAGCTGCTGTCAGGGGTGCTGGGCACTGCAGGTACAAAAATCTGGGCTGATCCAGCCCAGGTTCCTTCCTCAGACACTTTCCTGGAGTTAAAACTCGTGATTACACTCCTGACAGGACTTTGCTGCAGGAGAAAAAAGGAGCTGGTTTAAGTCTAAAAGGAGGCAGGAGAGACAGAGATTTCTGTTGCTCATTGGCCAAATGAGGAACTGAAGTTGACACCTGGTACTCTCTCACTTCAAAAACAACAAACCCATCCTGTTTCTGAGCCATAAAAAGCTGGTGATTACAAATTACAGACCACTGACCATCAGGTGCCAGGGAAAGGAGGCAAAATAAAAGAAGCTCCAAATGTTTTGGCACTGAGAGCCTTGAAAAAACAAGTGGCTCTGCTGGAAAGGCTGATTTTCACGTGTTAGGCAGGAAACAAACCTCTTTCAAGTGTTCTGGGAAAATGTAGGAAGGGCAGAAAACATGTTTGATGAGTCTGTACAGATAAAAACTGGAGAAGAAACAAACGGTGACAGCTGTGCCCACGACCAGCATGGACCCCACCAGAACAGTCACAATGATCCACACAGGGGTTACACCTGCCAGACACGAGGAAAAAAACCAATTAAAACCGTCATTATTTGTGGGATCTCAGCAGCTCAGGCCTGAGGTGTCACCGAGAGCACCCTTGGGGGGCTCGGGAGTCCTGGAATGTTCCAGAAGTGTCTGGTGGCTGGACTTTGATCCCACACAGGAGACGACACCTGTATGAGGACAGGAGGGTTTCACCGGGGTGAATGGTGAAGGGATTGGTTAATTAGAGAGTGAAACACAGGGTTTAGGATTTCTGTACAGGGGGGTTTAGAGAAGTAAGATGGAGGAATTGGGGCGTGTCCTGTCCTTCTTCTTCTTCTTCTTCTCCTCCATCTTCTGTAGTGATGGTGGCACTTTGGGATTGGTCATTACTGAAAGTGCACCGGGCAATAAGAATAAAAAGGATTGGGGAAAAATGATAAATATTGTACACGTAACTTTGGGTATAAAGATAGGTGACCGCCCGGAGGGCAGGGAGTGTGCTCATGGCTGGCTGCTGAGCAGAGCTCTGTCGGGCCGAGAGAAAATCTTTTAGATAAACAATTAATAAACACCGAGACCGAGAAAAGAACTGAAGCCTCTTCTGTTCCTTTGAAACGCGGCTGCCCCAAGGCCACCCCGGGCCTTTCCAGGCCACCCAAACAGCCGAAAACCAGACAATTATTCACTGCTGAGTGATTATTTTTAAATGATCACTTTCTCCATGGAATGTCCCAACCCTGGCAGTGTCCCAGGCCAGGCTGGAGCAGCCTGGGACAGTGGGAGTGTCCCTGCCATGGCAGGGGTGGCCCTGCTGGGCTGTGAGGCCCCTCCCAGGCACCCCAGGGTGATTCCAGAGTCCCAGGTTACCGTTGTGGGTTGTCTGCTCGCAGAGCTCCCTGCTCAGCTGCCCTGTCTTGTTCCACTCGGGGATCAGCGCCTGCACTCGCACACAGTACACTGTCCACGGCTCCAGCTGGGCCAGCACCTCCGAGCTGTGCCTGGTGTCCACCTGAGCCACCTGCAAACACAAACACAGCGAGGGAAGTGTGGGACATCACTGCCTGCAAACACAAACACAGCCAAGGGAAGTGTGGGACATCACTGCCTGCAAACACAGACACAGCGAGGGAAGTGTGGGACATCACTGCCTGCAAACACAGACACAGCCAAGGGAAGTGTGGGACATCACTGCCTGCAAACACAGACACAGCCAAGGAAGTGTGGGACATCACTGCCTGCAAACACAAACACAGCCAAGGGAAGTGTGGGACATCACTGCCTGCAAACACAGACACAGCCAAGGGAAGTGTGGGACATCCCTGCCTGCAAACACAGCCAAGGGAAGTGTGGGACATCACTGCCTGCAAACACAGACACAGCGAGGGAAGTGTGGGACATCACTGCCTGCAAACACAGACACAGCGAGGGAAGTGTGGGACATCCCTGCCTGCAAACACAGACACAGCCAAGGGAAGTGTGGGACATCACTGCCTGCAAACACAGACACAGCCAAGGGAAGTGTGGGACATCACTGCCTGCAAACACAGACACAGCCAAGGGAAGTGTGGGACATCACTGCCTGCAAACACAGACACAGCCAAGGAAGTGTGGGACATCACTGCCTGCAAACACAAACACAGCCAAGGGAAGTGTGGGACATCACTGCCTGCAAACACAGACACAGCCAGGGAAGTGTGGGACATCACTGCCTGCAAACACAGACACAGCCAAGGGAAGTGTGGGACATCACTGCCTGCAAACACAAACACAGCCAAGGGCAGTGTGGGACATCACTGCCTGCAAACACAAACACGGCCAAGGAAGTGTGGGACATCACTGCCTGCAAACACAGCGAGGGAAGTGTGGGACATCACTGCCTGCAAACACAAACACAGCGAAGGAAGTGTGGGACATCCCTGCCTGCAAACACAAACACAGCCAAGGGAGTGTGGGACATCACTGCCTGCAAACACAGCCAAGGGAAGTGTGGGACATCACTGCCTGCAAACACAGACACAGCCAGGGAAGTGTGGGACATCACTGCCTGCAAACACAGACACAGCCAGGGAAGTGTGGGACATCACTGCCTGCAAACACAAACACAGCGAAGTGTGGGACATCACTGCCTGCAAACACAGACACAGCCAAGGGAAGTGTGGGACATCACTGCCTGCAAACACAGACACAGCCAAGGGAAGTGTGGGACATCACTGCCTGCAAACACAAACACAGCCAAGGGAAGTGTGGGACATCACTGCCTGCAAACACAGACACAGCGAAGGAAGTGTGGGACATCACTGCCTCAGCCGTGGGATCACCTAAGGAACCACAGAACTGCAATTACAATTAAATTCCAGCTGGACTGATTTACAATTATTACAATTACTTACTGTACAGCCATGCACACCACTGCCCTCTGGGCTGTTTCCAGCAGCACTAACGAAGTTTCAGGCTAATGAGGATGATCAATGAGATCTGGTGGCAGCCAGAAACTGCTGTCACCCAACCCAATGAGATCAGCTTGGAGCACAGCTACACACAAACACCATCCAGCTGCAGAGGGAGCAAGTGGGATGGAGCAACAGCACAAGAGGAAAAGGCCTCAGGCTGTGCCAGGGGAGTTTTAGATTAGGAAACATTTTAAAACATTTTTAAAACTTCAGGGGAGTTTTAGATTAGGGACAGGAAAAATTCCTTCACTGGAAAAGCTGTTGAGCCCTGGAATAGGCTGCCCAGAGAAATGGTGCAGCTCCACTCCTGAAGTGTTAAAAATGTGTAAATGTGGCACTTGGGGACATGGGGTAGTGGGAACACAGGCTGCTGGGTTAATGGCTGGAACTGAGGGCTCTTCCAGCCTTCCCAACTCTGTGGTTCTGTGAGCTGTCACCTAGGCAAAACAAAAAAAAAAAGAAAAAAAAAAGAAAATATTTCTGGGAGCTGTGAGGAGGCTGAGCAGATGAATTTGCTGTTCAGGATCAGTTCTGTCCCTGTAACTGCAGAGCATCCCTCAAGAGGAACAGGAGATTCTCCAGGCAGGTTTCAATCCTGGAGCTCCCAGGCCCTGCCTGCTGCCTCTGGGGTCCCTGGGGAATGTTCCAGATTGCACCTGGAGGTGCTGCAGGCACAGCCCCCAGGTGCATTCCTGCTCCTCTGGTGAATGCACTGAGTGCATCCCAGGGCCAGGAACACCTCATCCCTCAGGAGCCTGGCAGTGGAAACCAGGGTGGGAAAAAGGGCCCTGATTTCTGGAACTGAGTAGCAAAGCACTGAGCAGGTAACAGATACAAATCAGATTACACCTGCTGGACTCCATTCTATAAAACTGCACTGATGGACAAAGCACTCATTAGCTGGGACTGGAGCTGCTGGTCAGAGGCTTCCTGTCTGCCTGAAACAGAGGCCAAAATGCTCTAATGAATACATTATTAATGATCTTTCTCCATGCACTGTGTTTGGAGGAGCAGAACTGCCTGTGGAAGAGGCTGGCCCTGACAGGGAGAGGCCGTGGATACAAACTGCAGAGCTGCAGGTGCCACAGGGAATGAAAGCCTTACCCATTTTAGATATCTTTGGGGGTAAAAACCCAAAGTCCCACTGAGAGGGAAAAAACACAGAGTTATTGGTAATTATGGAAAGAGAAAATTCTGTCCATGCTGCTGTGTAACTACACAGCTCCTGCATTTACTCTGAGCCCCAGCTGTAGTAAATAGCCTTGATTAACTGTAATTAGGAGAGATCCATTTTTACTCCTAGAACCACAGAATCCCAGACTGGGTTGGGATGGGGGACTCTAAATCCCACCCCTGCCATGGCAGGGACACCTCCCACTGTCCCCAGTGTCCAGCCTGGCCTTGGGCACTGCCAGGGATGCAGGGGCAGCCCCAGCTGCTCTGGGCACCCTGTGCCAGGGCCTGCCCACCCTGCCAGGGAACAATTCCTCATTGCCCAGATCCCACCCAGCCCTGCCCTCTGGCACTGGCAGCCATTCCCTGGGTGCTGTCCCTGCATCCTTGTCCCCAGTCCCTCTGCAGCTCTGCTGGAGCCCCTCAGGCCCTGCCAGGGGCTCTGAGCTCTCCCTGCAGCTTCTCCTCTCCAGGGGAGCACCCCCAGCTCTCCCAGCCTGGCTCCAGCCCCTCCAGGAGCTCCCAGGACCTTCCCAGGATGGCGTTTTCCAGGAAAAGCACCGATGCAGCCCAGCAAGTCACCGTACCCGGGAAGCAGAGGCCGGCTCGGTGTCCCTGCTGCCCTTCCTCCAGTAGAGGATCCTGTAGCGCCAGGAGCCGTAGTAGAGCCGCAGCGGCCACCGCTCCTGGCCGTGCTCCGCGAAGGGCCCCGAGAGATCCACGTGCAGCGCCCCCTGCTCCGAGCGCAGCCGCACCGCGGGGGCACCGATGGACGCTGCGGGAGAGGAAGGGAAGGAAAGGGAAGGGAAGGGAAGGGAAGGGAAGGGAAGGGAAGGGAAGGGAAGGGAAGGGAAGGGAAGGGAAGGGAAGGGAAGGGAAGGGAAGGGAAGGGAAGGGAAGGGAAGGGAAGGGAAGGGAAGGGAAGGGAAGGGAAGGGAAGGGAAGGGGAGAAAAGAAGAAGAAAAGAGAAGAAGGTGGAGAAGAGAAGAGAAGAGAAGAGAAGAGAAGAGAAGAGAAGAGAAGAGAAGAGAAGAGAAGAGAAGAGAAGAGAAGAGAAGAGAAGAGAAAGAGAAAGAGAAGAGGAAGAGAAGAGAAGAAGGAAGAGAAAGAAGAGAAGAGAAGAGAGAAGAAGAGAAGAGAAGAGAGAGAGAAGAAGAGAAGAGAGAGAGAGAAGAAGAGAGAGAATGAAGAGAAAGAAGAGAGAACAGGTAGAGGACATTCGTGACACACAGCCCAAAAGTCGCCCTTTAAATCATGCATTAGAAAGAAGTCATTTCTTTTTCCCGGGTCAGGCGTTAATGAATGCTTTGCTCCCAGAACTGCTCTGGAAATGGATTTTGTTTTTGCAGCTAAACACCGGGTACCAATGCAGGCCCCATTCCCACACCCTGCAAAGGAACTCAGTTCCCCTTTGCCAGCTGTGGTGGCTCCAGGAGAGGAAGGACCATTTCCATGGCTATCACTCACTTCTCCTTCTGGCCCAAACTGCCACAACATCTCTCTGTCCTGAGCAGACCCTCTAGAAAAGTGATTTATTGGGAGTTTTGATCATGATCAGCTTGAAAAATGAAAACATTTGAATTATTTCTGCCTTGTGCAATCAAGATTCCTTGCCTGAAAATTAACCTTTCTCTGTGAGAGTGGGGTTTCTTTGAAGTAAGAAAAAATAGAAATTAAACTTTTTGTCTGGCAAAGCAATGAATAAGGAAGTAACTGAATTTATTTAGATATACAGGAAGTCTGGCTCCTTGAAGACAACTTCTCCCTGTCTGGAAAATAGAAATGTTCCTTATTTTAAAATAAAATGATGCTTTGTTTGAAAATCTCCTCCACAGAGGTGATCAATACTACAACAGTGAACCTACTGTGCTTTCTGTCAGTGTTACAACTAAGATTTTATAGTTCAACGTAGTTAAATGTATTTAATTGTGCAATTAATGATAAAATAGAAAATAAAAATGTGCCTTATTTTAAAAGAAAATTATGTTTGTTTGAAAATCTCCTCCAAAGAGATGATCAATGACAGTGAACCTACTGTGCTTTCTGCCAGTGTTACAACTAAACTTTGGATATAATAAATGTAATTAAATATAATTATAATATATAATTATTAAGAATATATTATATATCATTGTAGTGGTTTGACAATCATAATAACTAATATAATTAAATATATTTAATTATGTAATTAATGATAAAATAAAAAATAGAAATGTGCCTTATTTTAAGAGCAAATGATGCTTTGTTTGAAAATCTCCTCCAAAGAAGTGATCAATGGCAGTGAACTTACTGTGCTTTCTGTGTGTTACAACTAAGAGTTTATGTATTATGTAATTAAATTTATTTAATTATGTAATTAATAATAAAATATTATTAATGATAAATAGAAAATAGAAATGTTCTTTATTTTAAAAGAAAATGATGCTTTGTTTGAAAATCTCCTCCACAGAGGTGATCAATACTATTGACAGTGAACCTGCTCTGCTTTCTGCCAGTGTTACAACTAAGATTTTATAATTCAATGTTGTTGGAGCCCTGTGTGCTGAGAATTCCAGACTTTCTGTGCTGCCAGGCACTGACCCCCAGAGAACACTGCAGTGACCTGGAGAAGCTTCCAGAATGGAATGACAGAGCTGGGATTGTGGGGGTGGAGTTTGAATGGAAGTGTGTGATATCACAGGGTGGGAAACTCAGAGTTTAAGGGTTTAGAATGTAAAAATATAGAGAGAGAGCAAGATGGAGGTTTTAGGGTGAGGCTGCTCCTTCTCCTTCACCTTCTCCATGGCTTTGGGTGGTTTTGTGTAATTGGACAGAAAAGTCTGCATTGTGGACTTTGAGTGATCAGTTATTGGGTTAAAAGTGAAAATAATTGAGGTGTCATTTCTTAATTGGACAGTTTAGCCTTAAAAGACTTTGTAGAGAAAGACAGCGAGCCATCTTGTACCATGTTAGTGAAATACTGCAGAGCTCACTGCTGTGAGACTGTAACACAGACAAGAAAAACCAACCCCCTAAGCCTGAAACACCACCTCCATCCCGACCTCCACAGAGGCACAAACCAGCAGCCAAGCCCCGGCACAACGATATTAAATGACAAAACACTCATTATCCTCCCTCCCAGAGCAGGCAGTGTTTGTGGGAAGCAGAGGGCAGGCTCACTGTCGTCCATGGGCTTGAAGGGGAGGCTGACCCAGGCGGAGCGCAGCGCCCCGGCCTCGGCGCGCAGCCGCAGCGCGTAGCTGCCGTAGGGGGACAGCGAGGACACGTCGCACCGGGGCAGCCTCAGCCCCGTCCCCAGCGTCTCAAAGCTGTCCCCGGGGTAGTAGATGCTGCAGGGAACACAAACAGTGGGTAAGAGATGGGTGATTACACCCGGCTAAATGGCTTTAGGGCAGCAGAGCTCTTAATGCAAGCACTCAGCATTCATGGACGCAAAAATGTACCCAGTTGTCGCAGACGTTTTTTCATAGAAGTCCTTTCTTTGGGATTTGTTCATCTTCTGGGAAGCTGAGGCCCCAGGAGAAGAACGTAAACAATTGTTATGGGCTGGTGTGGAATGCAACAGGTGCAGAGGTGATTGGGCTTCTGTGAGTGTTTGGATTTGCTGACCACTCACAGGAGAGTTTGTCCTTGCTTTCTGCTGGACACAGAACTTTGTTATTCATTCTTTCCTATTCTATTCTTAGGTTAGCAGCCTCTGCAACTTCTCTTATTCTTTTTAGTATAGTAATAATGTATTATATATCATATATCAATAAATCCAGCCTTCTGATCATCAACCAAGATTCTTGTCCTTCTCTCACCTTGAAGACCTCCTCAGGTTGCTGTAATACCCAGTGTGTGTAAGATTCACACTAGGGATTTTACACCCAGCTATAAATCCATGATGAACTTAATGATAAACTTAATGACTAAATCATAAATTTAAGGATTAAAATTCGAACTTTGCAAGAAATGCCCATTTCCTGGCAGGGCCCCAAGGCTGCTCTCAGCAGGCAGAGCTCAGAGCACCAGCAGACACTGAGGCAGTGCCAGGGCAGGGCACTGCTGTCCCACTGGGACTCTCTCAGAGCTGTCCCCAGGATTGGCACACGAGGAGAAGCCAAGGAAAACAGGGCTGGGAAGGGACCAGGAGCTGCTTGTGGAACAGAACCACAGAGGGTGTGGGTTAGAGGGACCCTAAATCCCACCCAGTGCCACCCCTGCCATGGCAGGGACACCTCCCACTGCCCCAGGCTGCTCCCAGCCCCAGAGTCCAACCTACATGATTTAATAGATGATATTTAATATATTTTATTCTTTCTGCTTTGCACCAAAAGCCTGCCCAGAAATGTACTGATCAAGGCTACAGAACCCAGAAATATCTCTTGACTAAGCAAGAAGAGAAGGCTCTGGGCAAGGCTTAGAGCTCCTGCCAGTGCCTGGAGGGGCTTCTAAAGAAAAGGGAGAATTTTTATATGGGCAGAGAGTTCAAGACACAGGGAATGGCTGCCAGTGCCAGAGGGCAGGGCTGGGTGGGATCTGGGCAATGAGGAATTGTTCCCTGGCAGGGTGGGCAGGCCCTGGCACAGGGTGCCCAGAGCAGCTGGGGCTGCCCCTGCATCCCTGGCAGTGCCCAAGGCCAGGCTGGACACTGGGGACAGTGGGAGGTGTCCCTGGGATGGGATGGGATGGGATGGGATGGGATGGGATGGGATGGGATGGGATGGGATGGGATGGGATGGGAGATCAGGCAAAAGCAAACATTCAGCACAACCAGGTCCCTTCAGTCACAGAAGAGAAGAACCACACACACAGAGCCAATAACAGCCAGTGTTAAAACGTGTTTGTGGCTCCAAACCAAACAGGACAAGGCTGCCCTGGGTGTGAATGCCCAGGAAACGCCTCTGCCCTGTCCTCCAGCTCAGCAGAGAAGCGTCTCACAAGCTGAAATGGAGGGACAGCTCCTGGGACAGCCAAGTCCCTGAAACAAAGGCACAGAGTGTGCTGTGCAGAGGACACAGATGCCAAGCAGGCAGAGCTGCGGGGTGTGAGTGAAAGCCAGCCCAGCCCAGCCCAGCCTCACCTCTTGGACTGGACAGTGTAGGTGAGGTTTCCTCTGGGGTACCTTGGTGCATCCCACTGCAAGGTGCTGTGAAGATTGACTGAAGTAATTCTCACGTTCTGGGGCTCTGGGACCATTGCAGAAACTGTGGGAGCAATCAGAACCAACATTTCAGTGTTTGTGCTCCAGCACGTGTCACTCATCCAAAATCTAAATGCAGCCTCTGCCTTGCCTTAGGTGCTTATTCAAAAACACAGCCCAAATAAATTAAATTTAAATCCTGATGCCTCTCCTGCCTCCTTATGCAACAAAGCAAATTACTGGCTCCACTGACTTCCAGTAAGTGCTTGTGACACCGACATTTCTGGGGCATGACTGAGCTGGTGCTGCCCAGCACTGGGGCATGAACTCTCCCTGAGATTGTCCAACCCCAGTTTTTCTAAGCAGTGCTCCAGCAGCACTGTGGGAACAACAAGGGCGTGGGGATTGATAAACTTCAGCACCTCCGAAGGTAAGAGAGCTATTACATATAATTAAATGTAATTAAGTATCACTAACCAGCATTATTCACAAGTGACAAACCCCAATTGTTCTCCTTTCTTGGAACTGAATGAAAGAAACCCTAAACTAGTGTAAATATCAATGAAAAGCCCATAACTGTTATGACTTAATTATTCTTACATAATTGTAGGTGTTGAGACCAAAATAGCAAGGATTCCAGCCCATTACTGCACCACAAGTGAGCAATGCAAACAAACCCTGCCAGAACAGAGCAGTGTTTAATGTTGTCACAGGTGTCACACCTGGTGAGAGACTCTAAGATAAATAACACATTTTCCATGTCTGTGCCTCACAGAATCATCAGGGCTGGAAGAGACTTCAAGGTCACCCTGTGTGACCCCAGCAGCCCACAATCACCCCTGAGCTGTGTCCCCAGCTGCTGCACAAATGAATGAAATCCCTGTGTCAGTCACCCCCTCTGGCAGGCCAGAGTTTGAACCTGGCTTAAACAAAACCAGTTCCAGACTCTGGTCCTAAAGTGTTACCCCTGCACAAATAAATCAATAAATCACAGTGCACATCACAAATACAGAGGTTCAAATCACACACTGGCTTGGGCTGGGAGGGACCTTAAAGCCACCCAGTGCCACCCCTGCCATGGCAGGGACACCTCCCACTGTCCCAGACTGCTCCAGCCCCAGTGTCCAGCCTGGCCTGGGCACTGCCAGGGATGCAGGGATGGAATTCCATCCCAGCCCCTGCCAACCCTGCCAGGGAACAATTCCTCATTGCCAAGATCCCATCCAGCCCTGCCCTCTGGCAGAGGCAGCCACTCCCATTTATTACCCTGGCATTCCACCCCTTGTCCAAAGTCCCTCTCGTTTCTCGTGGGGCGCCGCCCCTGCTCTGAGGATGAGGTCTGAGGCAGGCATGTAAATTCCCAGGAAAAATCCCATTTCCTTGCCAGGCTCCCTGCCCTCACAGTGCTGCCTGCCTGAGCAGCCTCCAGGTAAATTGCTTCATTGGGCACTGAGGATCCAAAGAGATCAGGAAATATTGCTGGGCTTTCAGGTTTGTGCACAGCCCTGCCAGCCCATGCAGTGCCAGCTGTGCCCACCTTGTGCCCAGCCCAGAGCACTCAGTGCCACCTCCAGGGCACACCTGCAGGGATGGGCACTGCAAAGCTCCCTGGGCAGCCCCTGCCAAGGCCTGAGCTCCCTTTCCATGGGCAAATTGCTGCTGCTGTCCCAGCTGGGCCTGCCCTGGCCCAGCCCGAGGCCGCTCCCTCTGCTCCTGCCCCTGTTCCCCGGCTGTCCCTCTGCAGACAGTGACACGGGGCTCTCGCGACGCGGTTTCGCCGGGATTTGCAGCGTCCCGCTCCCGGCAGAACCGGCCCCGTTTCCCAGCACAGAGCCGATAACGCCGGCGGTGGCCGGGCAGGCTGGTCCTGCTGACCCCGCTGTCCCCACAGGGCACTCCCGGGGCCGCTCGGTCCTCACAGCCCCCGCGGAGCCGCGCCGGGCTCGGGGCAGCGCGCAGGCACCGCCGCCTCAGGCGCCCCTCGCTGCCGCTCCCCATGAGGGCACCGCCGCCCGCCGTGCCCGCGGCCAGGCGGCAGCGGGAGCTCGCTCCGTCCCTCCGTCCCTCCCCGGCGGACTCACCGAGGAGCAGGAACCCGCTGCAGAGCGCGGCCCGCAGCGCGGCGGCCATGGCGGCTCCCTCAGCCGCGGCGGGGCGGCCGCGCCATGGCAGTGGGAACGGGGCCGCCCCGGCACCCCGAACCTTCCGCTTCCCCACAGGGCAGGGCGGGCACGGGGAACGCCGGGAGGCCCAGCACCCCGAACCTTCCGCTTCCCCACAGGGCGGGCACCGGCAACGCCGAAGCGGAGCCCCGGCACCCCCGAGCCTTCCACTTCCCCACAGGGCGGGCACCCGGAGCCCCGGCACCCCGAGCCTTCCACTTCCCCACAGGGCGGGCACTGGGAGCCTTGGCACCGCGAACCTTCCGCTTCCCCACAGGGCAGGGCGGGCACCCGGAGCCCCGGCACCCCGAGCCTTCCGCTTCCCCACAGGGCAGGGCGGGCACCGGGCATGGCGGCGGCCCCGGGCCTGAGGGCTCCCCCTCACACACCGGGTCTCTTTCCCCTCACACATCAGGGCTGTTGACACCAATTTTAAATTGCTCATTCGGATTTTAAATGTCATAAAAATATTTTAATATGAATCAGTAATTGTACAAAATGATACAAAAATAAATTCAAGAAGTGCATTAATGCCTCGAGCCACTCTTTTGTCAGCTGAGTGTTCATGTCTCTGCCCCCATTATTCCACTTGATCAGTGCTCTCTGCACAAATACAGTATCCAGCCAGCAGAACAGGTTTCACAAAAATCCAGTGACAGAGATAAAGAATAAAAAAATTGTAAAAGTGGTCTGGTTGGGAGACCAACCTCCCATTGTCCCAGGCTGCTCCAGCCCCAGTGTCCAACCTGGCCTTGGGCACTGCCAGGGATGCAGGGGCAGCCCCAGCTGCTCTGGGCACCCTGTGCCAGGGCCTGCCCACCCTGCCAGGGAACAATTCCTCATTGCCCAGATCCCATCCAGCCCTGCCCTCTGGCACTGGCAGCCATTCCCTGGGTGCTGTCCCTGCAGGCCTTGGAAATTGTCTCTCCCCACCCTCAAAGGGAACAATTTCTAATCCAAAATTGCCCTCTGTGAGTTTGAAGCCATTCCCTCTTGTCCTGTCCCTCCACAGCCCCTCCTTTGGAGCCCCTTTGGGCACAGAAGGAGCTCTAAGGTCTCTCTGGATGCTTCTCCAGACAAACACCCCCAGCTCTTTCTGCAGGAGCCCACACCACAGGATGTTAATGAAAAGACAAGATCTGTGTGTTCAGTCCAGAAATAAGAGTTGGACAACACTGATTCCTATGTTATAAAGTAAAAGCAGTTCTCCCTTGTTCATCTCCTCATGTAGCCCGTTACTTGCTCTGAGTCTGAGTCCAAAGAGTCGCTTTCCTCAGAGGAAGAGGAGGAGTTTTGCCACTCGTGGAAGTCATTAGCACAAGGTGCTCCCTGCCCACTTGCCGTGTCCTGCAGCAGCTTTGCCTGCCCGCCATGAGCACAGGGCCAGTCCCCTGCATCCCCTGGGCTGGGGGAGCAGCTGCAGGGCCGTGCCCATCCTGCTCAGGGTGCCCAGCAGCACCGTCTGCAGGCTGATGGTGAAGCACCCACCGTCCCCCTGGGGCTCAGGGCTGTCCCCACACAGAGGGCTCAGCAGCTGGCTCCCCGTGTCCCTGTCCCCTGCAGGGTGGCCCTGGGGCTCCTGGGGCTCAGCAGCTGCCGTGTGCCCAGCCTGGGGGCTGCTGGGCTCACAGGTGCTGCCCACTGAGTACTGCTCTGGGCTAATGGGGGCGTCACAGCCCCGGGGGACACTGCCCCTGCCCAGCCTGCCCCGCCGCGTGTAGTCGTGGTCACACGGGGCACTGCTGTCACTGTCACTGCTGTCACTGTCACTGTCATCACTGGCACTGCCTGTGCAGCCCCTGGCCTTGCTCTTCACCTCTCTGAGGATGATCTCCACTGAGTTCAGTTCCACTCTTTCTGACACGGACACCCACGGGGAGTAGGCCAACTTCCTGATGAATGCCTGGAGAGTAAAAGGAATTAAATAATCAGCCACTTTTGCACATATGCACACAACACAATGAAAAAAAACTCCAAATAACCTCCAGCCATGAGGAGGCTATGTTTGTCATATGTTTGTCAAACAAATGATTCCTTCTGTGCCACACTTTGGGCTTTTTCTGCAGAGTTCAGGGTATCTAGGTATCCTAGGCTGACTATATGATATGATGCTTTTATCTCCCAAATTTGCCCTAAACCAGGACAAATACAATTGTTCCTTCTTTTTCATTCCTGAACATCACAAACCCTGAAAGGTTTGAGTGAGAAGGGATCTTAAAAAATCATCACATTCCAATCCCCTGCCATGGCAGGGACACCTCCCACTGTCCCCA